>NC_141161.1:64972088-65272088 GCF_053477565.2 Lygodium microphyllum
AGTGTCTCCTCATCCAAATTCATTTGGTCACTAAAGATTTTTATATTCATCTTAAGTTAGCATTGAATCTAGCTCTATTAGAGTAGTTGGAGCACCTTAGATTTTCTTGGCTCTAGTACAATGCCAAAACAAGTGTCGTGTTGACTCATCTCGCAAAGATAATCATTAGGGCTAGAAATAGTTTTAAAAATACACTTTTGTTAATCACAAGATCAAGAAAAGGGCTAAAGAACATCTCTCACATGTGCTAGAATAAGGTATTCTTGTCTCCTCTTTTTTGGAGATAGTAGAGTCCATTTTGTGATTCTCTCCTCCTTTTTAGTTAAAATATCCAAAGTTTGATATGTTTTAGTAGTCCAAAAGTCCTTATTTACTTAAAATTTTGACAAAAGATCTCAAAAATATGGAATGAATTTTATAATGAATTTTTTGAAAGTCAAGAGATATTTCAATATTATTTTTGGCACCCAATATATTTTCATTGGTCTTCTTGATGTTCCTTTTTAGTTCATTCACCTTTCTCATTGAGCTTCTTTATGTGCACATTCATGCGTTTCATGGCATCCATAAGGCACTCACAAGGTGAAAAGAAGAAAATGAGAGAATATAAAACATCATTGGAAGGAAAATATCATTGGCTTCAAAAGTATGCTTAAATATTAGTCTTTCAAGGTGCAACATGTTTACATGCCAAGGATATGCACTAGCCTTCAAGAAAACGTGTTTTCCAACAAACATATTGTAAGTTTTTAGTTGAATAATATATATAATATTTATTTTCATTTAAGCAAATACTAATAATGGATTCTTGGTTATAAATATCTTTCCATAAAAAAGTATTAAGTTGTAGCTTATGGAAAGCTTAAGTGGAACTTTCCATGCCATCCATAAGGTATTCAACGATATTATCTATGAATATCAAACCATGGGTTTTTCTAGTGAAGGTATGACTTTTATATATTATGCATAGTGCCTGATTCTTTCTAGAGTGGATACATATAGACATATCAAATATTTTCCATTGCCAAGTCTTTCATCTCTAAATTGTGAGATTCCTGACAAGGTCTAAATTCAAAGTATCTCACGATATTCAAAAGTACATGACAACTGGAAGGATCTCCAGAAGAATACACTTATCATGGTTTGTACCCTTACATAAACTTGAGGCTTTTTTCAAAACAACAAATTTACAAAGGACAAAGGTATCTTGGCTAAGTAGAAATTTTTCGAAATAAGATGTGGACAACATTATATGAACACTTTGAAAATCTAGAGAATACGACCATAAGGGTGATATTATGAGATGTAGTTCATGCTCCCAATCCTTGGCTTTGTCTTGCAATATATCTTAACAAAGTCTTGCTTTCGGCTTTGATTACATGAGATACAAACTTAGATTGGATATTAGGTTTCCTAGGATAAAATCAAGATAAGATATTTAGATATATGGATATGCAATTTGTGGGTAAAAGGATCTCATAATGATCCTAATTGTAAATATCTTAGATATTTAGAATAGAAACTCACCTACCTCATTCAATGTACTATATATATGTACAACAAGTAATGAAATCAATAACTATAGTTCACTTTACTTTCCATACTTTCCCTATCTCTTTGTTTCATACATTGTGTACAATGTCTTCTCATTTGCTTATCTTCTAGTTTGTCTTTTTCAATATAAGGTTCCCTTGGATCATAATACAAATTGCATGTGTTTTAAATTAAGGTGCAAGCTATACGACATGAAGAAGCAAAGGAGGTAAATGTTACTTTTAATTAGAGTCTAAAGGATGTAAGGGATACCTTGAAGTTGCTAGACAATATATCCCATTAATATAAGTTCAAAGTCACTAGCACAAGAATTGGGAAAAGAGGCTCTTTGTCTTGTATGAGTTGTTTGTCTCCTAAAATTGTAAGTTTTAATCCATAAATATGAAAACTTTGCAGGATTCTATCTTATAAGCCATTGTGAAGCAAATTGCCAAGTTTCAAATGTATAAAAATGACTTGATTTCATTTTATATAGGATAGAAAGAATTTCATCACATTATGAAATACAAAATTTTCATCCAAATATATAAAGGCAAAACAATAAGGTTTCCTCCTATGTTTCTATTTTTTCTTTTTTTTTCTTATCTATGGCACCTTCTCATTATTTAGCAATGTATCTTCTTTATATGTTTCCTCAAAGATCTTTAGTCTTCTCACACAAGGGCTTTATTATTTGGCTACTTGAAGAATTTGACTTTGATAAGTGCTCTCTTTTCTTGAGGCTTAAGAGGAGATGATTAGGCTTCATAGAAGAAAGCATTGGTATTCCTTTCTTTTTGGAGTTTGTGGCAATGGTCTTTGTGGTTGACTTGCTCTTGCGATTGCCAGTACCATTTTCCTTGCCCTTACCCTTGTCCTTTCGCTTTCCATTGCCCTTGCCCTTACTTGTTGCCACTACCTTAGCCTTTGAAGGTTTTCGTGGAAAAGGGGAGTTGGGATCCATTGGTATGATTTTCTTATCCAAAATCAACTCAATGTACCACTCCCTTATCCACCAAATATATGAACTAGAGTAGTCCTTACATTGTAGGAATAAATGTAATAAGTCAATGGATTGATAAGGGTCCCTCCAAAAATGAAAAGAATTAAACAGAATTACCTTCAATCCATCTATCTTTAGTAACTTTCAATATATTATCCTCTAGACATTTGAATTCACTCTCTAGCTACAAGTGTGTGTATCACTTTGCAATCATACTTCTTGTAAGAGAAACTTGCAAGGTTTTCCAAGATCAACAATATCCTCATATGTGGTATCCAAGAAGATAGTCACAAGCCTATCAACATTGCAAATGGAAACTTGTAACTAAAAAACACAAACAACTAAAATAAACCATTAATAGAAAGCAAGCAACTTTCCATTCAATGTACATTTTTCGCTTAGCCATGAATACCACTAAGGGAGTTCATAAAGATGATTTTTCTAGCAAGTATATTGATATATATTTGACTCCAATGCCCCTATAAAGCAAAATAGTAGTAAGCAATAAACCTGAGTATAAATGAGTATAAGTTAAACCTTCTAGAAAATTACATACCTTTTAACATTAGGAAAAAAGATATGATAGTTTGTGGTGTAACTGATACAAATCTTATTCTCAATTTCTACAATATCTTTCCATTTTTCTTCTTGGATAGGATCCTCTTGAGCTGCACCCCTTGTTGAGTATAGAATGAGTCACATCCTTGACCTTTGGCTCTTTGAATCTCCTAGATAATTCTAGGGTAGTGTTAACGATCCCAAAGACTTTTTGATCAATAGTAGGCAAGGCCTCAATACCTTGTCAAACATGTACCTGATTCTACTGACCATGCTAAAATCCTTGTTCATCAAGGTGATCCTATGAGCATAAGTAGTGAAAATATAAGCATCATTCATGAAGCCAATGATCAAATCTTAAGCTTCCTCATGTAGAGAAAGAATCACTGCAAGCTACCATTTCTTATGAAGACTAAATTCAATGGACACTATTGATAACATGTCAAAAATATCCTTGAAAACTCTAATGAAATCTATCTTTGGAATTACATGCTTTGTAGCTCTCTGGGCCTTCCTTATCTCCCTAAAACACTTCTGTATATAATAGAACTTGGGCCTCCTCTTTCTCTTTGCTAGATTAAAGACTCACTAGCTAGAATAGAAGAGGGTTAAGCTTGATCAATTGGTTCATCAAGTGCCTTGGGAGAGGCTAGAACCTAGCGAGTTGGAGGAGAAGACTATTGACCAAGCTCAAATGATTGATCATTAGCCAAAGGAGGTGTTGTGACCTGACCTTGAGCACTAGGAGAAGACACATCCTCTACACTAGATTGCTTTGATTGTAGAGCTTGTAATGAAGGAGACTTATGAAAGAGAAGGAGAGAAGGGAGAGACTCAATAGAGGAGAGAGAAGAGGAATTCAATGAGAGAAGAAGAGAGAGAAATACTAGAAAAAGAGAGAGAAAGACAAGAAAAGAGAGAGAAAGAGAAGAGAAGCCATGAAAGCTAGAAGGAAGGGTAAAAGAGAGACTTGATTATTGATAACTAATGCCCTAATTAAATCTCTCAAGACCTTCAATACCTTGTCCATATAACTAGGTATTCTCGTGCTAACATGTGTCCTACCTGTTTATCCCCACTCTTTTACATTCCATCCCGACCCCGAAGGTCTTTTCCCTCAAAAACAAAAAAGAGGACTTATTGGTGTGGATCATAAGGGAAGGGGGTTGCAAAGTTCTACTCTATTCAGCATTACAAAGGAGAATATAGGTATGGGAAATTACAATCTCATGTGGAATTGGAGCATACAAATGTGTGTATGATGTATACAACATGTGCAAGTTGATAGTGTATGATTTTGGCCACTAATTCTTGACAATTAGGGGCTAACAAACAGTGGACAACATGCTATCTAGAACAAGCCTGCTAAATAAAATTGGTCATAACTTCCTATAGGCAGCTCGGATTGAGGCATGTGACATGTCAAAATGAATCTCATGAAGTGTACTTTCAGCTCATATAGGTAAAACTTGATTGCCATTAATGCAGGGTAAAATTGTTCTAAAATAGTGTGTTATCTACAAGTTGTTTGCAATGCAGACTAGGGTAAATTTAGCGAATCCTCAATCAAAATTGCACCCTTAACCCCAAGATCAAATGGATAATCTACATAATAAGCATCAAGAGCATAAGTGTCATCCATACAATCATGGGTCACTGTACTACCACCGGGATCAAAAGGATTATTGTGATCCAATGCATTCATTGTATCATAGAAGTAACTCAAGGTGTCGTCTTCAAGCACTAGTAGTGGCACAAGATCCTCACTAACCCATACAGTAGCATGCATTGACTTGTCCATAAACTCATTGGGAACCAATGTGCTAGGTAGAACTGGAGCAGATGAGGCTATAATCACTACAGCATTCACTACATCAACCCCTTGGAATTTCATGTCCATGAGCCCCACATGCATGGCTACTACTAGGCATTCAAAGTTAAGGGCCTTGGGCTAATGGGGCACCTACTCATGAAGCTGTAGTGAGATGCTCTCATCATGGCATCGTTTTGCAATGTTGATCCATCGGAGCCATATGGTACTACACAAGAGCTTTAGGATTCAATAAACCATGCTTCTTGAGTGGATTTGAAGCTTCAGAAGTGGTCATGGCTATCCATGATCTTCAAGGGAGTGAGTGCTCCAATTTCTTGGAAGATTATTTCAAGAGAGTGAGGCTCCTACTGCTGTGCATTCTACCTACCTCCAGATGATTGTGGAGGTGATCTCTGCCCTGAGGGAGTGCACTATCTACAACCAAGTTGTCATAGCTAAATTCGTAGAGGAGAAGTAGAAGACAAGCCTTAACAGTTAGACTTAATAGGAAGGGTAAGATAGACATGGTATGAGGAAGAAGACAACATGATAATTCCACTGCAAATAGACAAGTAATATGATCAGAAGCAACAGCCTTGTATGAATTCCTCCATGAATCATGCACACTATGACCATCAAGTCAAATGTAATGTTTTATTTTCTTTTTGTGTGATCAAAATAGAGCATTGACATCATTAAACAACCACAATGTTTCCCTTATATGTAGTCAGCAATGTCACCTCATCTTCAATACCCCAAACACCTCTCAACAATGAGCAACAGGGCATGAGCTACAACTTGCCTGCCAGGAAGGTGGAAGAGTTGAAATTCACTTCACAACCAAATGTATCTGACAGTGTTTCAAAGATGGAAGGAAGACCTCATCATCCTCCTCATCCAACAACAAAAGTAGTTCCCACACTCAAAACACCGCTTTAAGAGAGTCATCACCTACTTGCAAGCAAGTTGGAAGAGGTTAAAGCTACTCCCCCGACTAGGTTGTCACCATCATTGGCTACTTCTAGCATTGGCAACTATAGGGAGAGGGACTTCCATGTAGTCATTGCTTCTCCCCCTCATGCAAGGAGAGAGACTGAACAAAACTAGGTGTAAGAGGGATCTCAAGGTGGGCAACAACCTTTGGAACCTCTAATGGCCTAGCCTTTAGAACCTCTAATGGCCAAACTTCTAGAACCTCTAAAGGACATGCCTTTGGAATATCTATTGTTAATAGTTTCCTCCCTCCTCCATTCTTCTTCATGTCTATATAACATTTTCATAGGATACTGGTCTGGCATCAGAGTAGTAATTCAAGATTCAATGTGATATTAAAGGATAGATAGCCACAAAAGGAGACACTCATGCCATATCTTGGGCAAGGAAGATATTGTGTGACTATGGTCTAGTTATGCAAAGACTCTTTATCATGTCATATCATGCAAAATATCAAGGAAGAGTGTGAAACTTGTATGAGTTGAAGATACAACACAAAAAATGGGATGCAATGTATGTGGATTGAAGTGTGTGCATCGTATCATGGAGACAAAAAACACACAACAACAGAGCAGGTAAGATACAATAGGGTGTCTACAAGGGAGGGAGACTTAAAAAATAAGGGCTTTGTTTTATATACCTTGGGTCTTTCTCCATACATGTTATGGTCTGATTGGCTAGGATTTGTAATGGTCATGCTTTAGTACATGTGTCCTTGTTAACTACAAGGAGTATGCGGCATGCAATGTGCAAGAAAGCATGAGATGAAGCCTAAATTTTTAGTAATAGCCTTCAAATTATCAGCCATAATATAATGTGTATAAATCACATGTGCATTTGAATTGCCAAATGGTTGTAATAATTGTATTAAATTATTATCAAAATCTACAAGCCACACATGATTCCATGCAAGTTGCAATGATAGCATACACTACCATGGAAAAACCACAAAGGTTCTAGTTCATTCTTATCATATGAAAAGCGTGCAATTAGAAATGACCGGTCTTAAGAGCCTAAAGTGGGTTGGATGTCCTAGAGAGATGGGGAAACCCTAACCCTAGAAATCATGTATAAAAATACTAAGAATGAATAGAATAAGCTATTCATGTGTGTGCAAACTTTATGTACTTTCCTTCCTACTTTCATCATGAGAGAGTGAGTGAGGGTGAGAGTGAGATATTGAGAGCAAGAGAGTTAGAGAGTGAGGGTGAGGGACCAAGATGGTGAAGTTCTACTCATCTTCTCTCCAAGTACTCTCTCTTGCCATGCCCATGCTTCTCTTTTGCATGAGGATCTCCTAGAGAGTTTAGAGTCAAAAGAGCACTCACTTGGATTGTAGAGTGTGCAAAGCATATCCTTCATGGGATTGAAAGAAGGCCATGCCACTCACTACAAATGAATGCTTGCATGCATTTGCAAGAAACTATGTAAGAGATAGTCATTGATTCTCATGTATCAAATCTCTTGAAGGAATAAGAGTATGTCCAACATCCCGCTTCATTGAGTTCGTGTAGCACAATATTTTGGTTTCGTTGTTGGAACTAAGAACATTTTGATCAAGTAATCGCTCATGTATGCATTGCAATTCAGAATGGGGGGGAGATCGTGTTGCTAACCCTTAAACATTTTTGTGAATAGTTAGGATTTGATGGTTCTTTGGTAGATTATTGAGAGCATTAATTTATGATACTGTTGGAAAAATCATTTTACACAGTTTAGTTAGTATAGGATCATATTTTCCACTTATTATTATTTATTTTTTAGTTGCTTTAGCTAGGGTGGTCTTGTCTTCAAGATCATGGTTACATGGTTTCTTCTCAAAAATCACTAGTAATTGTCGGTCATTGCTGAATGCTGAAATGATTTGATTTTTTGGTTGATTTTTGTTGCTCTTGAGGTCTGAATAGTTGATTTTTAACGGATTTTGAATGATTTTTACTTGTTTTGGAAGTTTTTTAGAGTGTTTTGGATTTTGATTATGTTTTGGAAGCTCATGATGTTTTTCAATAGAGATATGAGGCTCTGCGATGTTCTAATAGGTTCTATTGAGGTTCTGATTGATTCTTATAACTTTTTTTAGCTTCTGTTTTGATCTATTTTTCTTCTCTATGAAGCATGGATTAATGCTTGATAAAGTTTGAGGTTGTTTGAAAGCTCATTGAATGGTTTTTAATAGTTTGGAATGGTTTTAGTATGAGTTATGTGGTTCTGATGCTTTCTGTTGACCTTCTGTAACCCTCTGTTGAGCTTCTGTAGAGCCTCTGTTCTGTTATATCTGCCTCTATAAGTGTTCTATGGAATGTATGTGAGACTTTGGGAAAATTTTATAGCCTTGGAAACATGTGAGTATAAGTTCAAAAGAGCTCAAGAAAGTGGAAGAAGCAGTTGTTGAAGACTCAAGAGAAGACTGGAGTGAAGTGATAGTGATGAGCTATGAAGAGCCACTATAGTAGCTCTAGTGACCTTTCATATCAGACACACATCTTAGAAGGGGCATCCATGACCAAAGAAGTTGAGTATTGTAGTGAGGAGATGATGAACTATTGAGAGAGAGAGTCAGAGAGTCAGAGATAGCCAACTCTATGCCAAACAATGTATCTATCTTTTAGAGATTGTGAGAGAAAGTCATAAAATCTTTGAAGATGAATAATATGTGATATCTTTCCATTCAAAGTGGAGTGCTTTTTTGTGATTTCAATGTCTATTAAATAATTCTATAAAGAATATGAAGAGTATGACGGATGTTGTTAAAGTTAAAGCCATGGGAGAATTGTTTTTATGAAGCTACATGAAGATTTCCTGTTCTTGGTGTTGTTTTCCTTGTTGTGGACATATAAAAGATGATTGTTGATTATACAAGATAGATTTTATTGCAATAGAAACCCTATTTTCTTGGTGTTCCTTTTGGGGCACCATGTTTTTGGTGTACAACCAAGAAAAACTACCATCAACAAGCATCAAAAGAGTTTGAAAATGAAGGAAATGGCATTGCCAAGAAGAGAAGAATTCAATGGATACTTGCAAAGTTCATTCAACCACTGAAGAGTTGGAGATTATCATTGCTAAAGAAACTTTCCACAAGAATTTCATCCCACAATGGTAGAAACATATTACCATCATGATGCATGCTCTATGTGGTGGACTATTTCCTCTCCCTGTTGAAGCAACAGAGACATGCATCTTGGAGGCAAATTGTTTGGGAGCAAACTGAAGTGGAGAAACAAAAAGAATGATCATCCATGGGAGATTTGGCATTCACTAAGAAGTTTCAAGGCATCATCAAGTGCGAGATCGTGAAGAAGCTTCAGGAGTCATCATCAGTGGAGGTTCATGAAAACAAGAAAGAAAAGAGTTGGCATTTGTTCGTGGATACTCAATAGCAGGACACGTGGGACACATGGTGCACTGAAAATATCATGTTTTTCCAATTAGCAACCCACTGGAAGCTAGTGGATAAAGTGTTCTTCATAACATACATTGTTGAAACCATTAGAAGCCGGCATTACTATGATGATGGCACCACAACGATCCTCAAAAGAATGAGTTTTGACACCTTCATAATGAAATACCTTCCCTTTTGTGTAGTTGTCTAAAAACTGAATTTAGAGATGTAGAAAAGAAAGAAGTAGAAGAAATGTTATCAAGAGAGTCCTCCAGAGACACCCCCTCTAATTGTGTTCTATTGAGTACAGACCAATTGGGTGGATCCAATCAAGAGGCAAGCACTACGAGTTCAGAGGTATGTGAGAAGAGAGAAGGCAAAAATCAAGGCCAATAACCATCTTACAGTAGAAGTCTCCTTTGACGCCCTAAAAGCACTCTTTACAGAAGTCCCCATAGCAACTTAAGGTCCCCTTCCTAGTCAAATCCATCCTAGAAATACTTATGACAGGCCTGCGAATGTAGTCCCATTTCCCATTTTTAAGGGAGAGTACAATGAAGATCCTAATCTTCATGTAGCAGAGTTTATGGTAGCATATGTGGCTAACATTGCTAGAACCCCCGAGCATTGGTTAGCAATATTCCCTACCACTTTCAAAGGTGTGGCATTTTAGTGGTATGAGAGACAAGAGGCAAGCACTAGAACGAATCCAAAGGTATATGAGAAGAGAGAATGCAAAAATAAAGGCCAAGAACAAGCTTGTAGCAGAAGCCTCCTTTGAGGCCCTAAAAGCACTCTTTACAGAAATCCCCATGGCGACTCAATGTCCCCTTCCTAGTCAAATCTGTCCTAGAAATATTGATGAGATGCTAACAAATATAGTCCCATTGCTCATTTTTAAGGGAGAGTACAATGAAGATCTTGATCTTCATGTAGTAGAGTTTATGGTAGCATATGTGGCTAACAATGCCAGAACCCCCAAGCATTGGTTAGCAATATTTCCCACCACCTTCAAAGGCGTGGCATTTTAGTGGTATGAGAGACAAGCAGCATAAACTTTTGGCACATGGGATGACCTGAAGTTGGCCTTCCTCACTAAATTCAGGCATGAAGGTTTTGAAGAGCAGATGCAAGAAGAGTTCATGAACCTAAGTCAGTCCTCTAGTGAAAGAGTAGAAACTTATGTCTCAAAATAGAATCCATACTAATAAGATGGACCAACCATCACTTGGATGAAGCATCCAAAAGGGAGTTTTCCTTAGAGGCCTACAACCAAAATTTTGCAAGTTTGTAGGTTTGAGAATACTAGTCAATCTCTGCAAGCTGTAGTGGAAGGTACAAAACTATATGATGAGGTTGAAGCAAGGTTGTCAATGACCTCAAGAAGAGGATTCTTACCTTCTCCCATGCAAGGAATGATATACCCACTAAATGCAATACCAGGGACAATTCCCTAGCCCTACCCTCATATGCAAACAGTGTCGTATTATAGTAGTGCACTAAATCCACATTGGCCGTAGATGAGAGTGTCTCAAATAATGGTTCAACCACAACAACAGTGGCCTCAAACAATTTCCCCAATGGTGACTCAATAGTGGAATCCTAACCACTAGAATCAGCAACCCCAAATCTCAACAGGAGCTCTGAATTAGAACTAGAATAGAGGACCCTCTAAATCAACCCAACCAGTGTATGTAGTGATCACAAAAGCTTCCCAAAACCCTACTACAAGTACTCCAAGAGGTGAAATTTTGAGGACTACTTGTCCAATTCAGTTGCAAGTATCAAGAAAGAGCTTATGGATGTGATTACAGAACAGCTGCAAATGCTAAAGGTGAATACCGTCAATATATCCACTCCTACAAGAGATGGGAGAGATATGATACAGTCTAATACATGGTGTGGAAAGTGCTATCAAGTGGGACATTTAGCCACTGAATATACCCAAAAACCAACCATTCCTGGGGTCTTCTATTCATAATCTTTGAGGAAGATCCATACAGAGGATATCTGCTATTCTCTAAAGGAGATGCACAAAAGAATAAAGAAAGATAAAGACACAAGATTCAACTTGTTGGAATCCAAAATGACAATGCAGGACATCAAATTAAAGCCTAGAGAGTTCAATCCTAATTTCAGTCCAAGGAGGTCCCTCTCAAAGTTACAGAGGATGACAATCGATGGTAGCCAGAGATCAAAAGTGGAGTGTTACAGATATGGAGAAAAGGGTCATATTTCACCAAACTGTCCAAATTCTAGAAGGTATATGGACTACAAGCCCTTATGCAGTTGATGCAAAGGAGAAGGCCACAGTACAAAAAAGACTGAAGCTCCTGTGAAAGCTACTCCTAATATCCAACAGAAGACCCAAGAACTTGCTTCCAATTCGGTGGAATTGGAAGTTGCTACAATAACATGTGTAAAGAAAGGAGAACTCGTAGTTCCAAAAGAGAACATTTTCTCTACCAATATAGTGAAGTTCTACCTTCTTAGGGAGAAACAGAATAGTGTAGTACATAACAATTTAGTGTAGAGCCACAGAGAGCTATAGAGACAATCGCAGAAACAGGACCAAAGGTGAAGTACCACCTCAGGGAGAAGAAGAAAAGATGTTTCCACTCCTAGAAGAAAAAGGGAAGATAAAAGTGAATGCCACCCCATTCCCTAGCTAATTGGAGAAACATGTGGATCCTATCAAGGAATATGACTTGGTCAAGAACCTAGACACTTTTAACCAAACTTAACATTTCGACAATTGCTAATGTTGTCTCCTAGCTATTGAAAGAAATTCAAAAGTATACTAACAAAAAGAAGAGGCCTAAGAATTTCTCCCTCCGTGGCAGCCAAGTCCAATAGAGCCCCAAAACCTATGAAAAAAGTGGATATAGCTAATGCCTTCCTAGATCCTTGAACCCTAGAGATTGGCGTGTGGATTGAATGATGTTTTATAGCAAACACATTGATTGATGGCGGCTCATCAGTAAATATAATGAAGGATGTGACAATGAAGGATCTGGGATTGCAAGGAATGCAGTCTATATATTGGCTTATCAAATTGGTAGACCAAAGCAAAATCAAACCATTCGGCATTCTCCGGTACGTAAAGACAACCCTCACATGAAGGGATTATTGGCTAACATATCTGGTGGTCAAACCAAATTCCTATAGGACCTTATACACTTTGATGTTTGGAAGACCTTAGATTTTTGAAGCAAAAGTAAGGACGGAGGACTAGTTCAAATGAACCCTAACCCTAGGCAGAGGACCCAACAAGGTGGTCCTGAAGTTGTATGGATCACAAAAAGTTAATGGATCCATGTCCATCGAAGTTGTAACCAACTCCTCCAATGAAGTAACAAATGGTACATCAAGAGATGAAGAGGCCGTCAAATAGATCTTTCCTCAGAAAACACAGGCACAATCCCTAACTGTGGGCACTATAAGCCAACTTTCAAAGGAAGCAAAGTCTTTGTCCATGGGAGAATACCTCTTGTCTAAACCTGATTTGAATTTTTAAATCACCTCTGATAGCGAGGTAGAAGCATGGATGTACTGTTCTCCCTATTACATGGTAGTAGTAGAGACATAGATAGAGATAAAGACAGAAGCAAAAGGCATAATAGAGAGTCTATTCTTCTCCTACAAAGCCCCACAGATACAAAAACAGAATCTAAACAGGACGAAGGTGATAATGCAGAAGAAGATTATGGAAGTGAGCTAGAAGAGTCTATCCTACTCGCAAAAGGCAGAGATGAGCAAGAGGTTCCAGAAGTTCCTAAAGCCTCAAAAGCAGAAGATCCCTTTCTGTTTGACAGAATGAATATGGTACCCTTTGGACTGATTAATGAGTCATGCCATAAGCAAAGCCTCTATAAGAAATGGATTAAAAAAGAATAGCCCTCCCTTCAACAATGGCCCTTGTTGAACCATCTACATGACTTCATTGAGGTGTACCTCCATGACTTCTATGTCTAAAGCCTAATCCATGAGCAATGGGGACACCTAGAGCAATGTTTTGACAGATGTCAAGAGTATGATATTTCTCTCAACCCCAACAAGTGTGTCTTTGGCATCTCGTCAGGAGTTCTTCTAGGCCACATTGTCTCTACACAAGGGATAGCAACATATCTTCCAAAATTGAGAAGATTGTTGCCTTAACACCCCCAACCAATCTTAAACAATTGAGGGGATTTCTTGGCCATGTGGGCTATTACAGAAGGTTCATTGTGCACATTGCAACCAAGGCGGCCCCTTTACATACACTCCTTAGAAAAGATGCAAAGTTTACATGGACCAATGATTGTGACGAGGCATTCAATACCCTATGTGAAGGGAAGAATGATGTGATGTCTTCTTTCGTTTCAAGAGTTTGACTTTGAAGTGACTATCAAACCCAATCACTCCCATGTCTTGGCAATCCCTCAAAGTGATGACAAAGAAGAGTAGGATGATCCAGACCTCCTTGATGCTTCCCTCTTTCTAGTTGAAATTGTTACCCCATGGTACGCAAACATACCCAATCTCCTGGCAACCCAACAGTTTCCCCCTAGTATCTCGAGCCGTGAGAAGAAGAAGCTTCTGTTGGAATTAGCTCCCTACACCTTGTTAGGTGGTGCTCTGTACAAAAAAGGAAAAGATAAGGTCTTGCAAAGATGTATTATAGGAGAAGGGATTGGCATAGTACTGAAAGCATGCCATGACGAGCCATCTAGCAAACACTTCATGGGAGAAGTGACAACTAGAAAGGCTTTGCTTGCACGATATTGGTGGTCAACCCTCCACAAGGATGCCTATGACTATTGCAAATTGTGTGATGCTTGTCAAAGAATGGGAAAGTCTACCAAATCCACTGCCATGCCCCTACAACCTATCCTTTCCCTAAAGCCATTCGAGAAGTGGGGAATTGACTTCGTGGGTCATCCCATTGATCCGCCAACCAGAAGGAAAAAAAATAGATACATCTTGGTCTATATGGACTACGTAACCAAGTGGTGTGAAGCCAAATCTCTGAAGTGGGACGATGGCAACAACATGGCCATGTTCCTATACAAGAATATCGTCACCCGTTTTGGCAATCCTCTAGAGCTCATCAATGACCAAGAAACTCATTTCCTTAACAATATCATAGAAGAATTGACAGAACTGTATAAGATCTATTATCATAAGTCCACATCCTATTACCCTAGAGCCAACGACTAAGTCAAAGTTACCAATCACATCCTTTGCTCAATTCTAACAAGAATGATAGCTGCACATCGTTGTGATTGGAATGACAGACTTACATAGGCTCTCTGGGTGTACAGAACCTCCCATAAGGCTACTACAAGAGAAACCCCTTTCCAACTGGTGTATGGAACAGAAGTCGTCTTTCCTATTGAACTCGAGCTACCCTCTCTGTGCATGGCTATCAAAGAACTCTTAGGAGATGGTGAGTCATTGCAATGCCGTCTCTTCCACTTTGAATGTCTCGATGAGACTTGCAGGATGGCCCTATAATACATGGAAGCTACACAAGCTCGTAGAAAGGCTTATCATGACAACTTGATCAAGCAGAAGGAGTTCAAGAAGGAAGGCGACTTAGTCCTACCCTCCTATGATTTGCGATTTGGCAAGTTTCCCGGCAAGCTTCAACAAAGATGGATGGGTCCCTATAAGGTACTTGTCGTCAACACTAATGGCTCTATCCAAGTTCAAATAGTCGATGCTTCTGATGATTCCTTCTTGATTAATGGCTATCGCCTCAAGAAGTATTACCCTCCCTAAGGATCCTGACAATCACTGTCGATAGCTTCCTTTTTCCTTGCACAACAGTCGATACACCTTTACCTAATGCTCCTAATAACCCTCTTGTTGATCCTGATGATGTGGCTTCCTTCTGTTAGCCCCTCACAGCCACATTCCCCTCCTCCTTGGCTTTCTTTTTATTTGATGCATCAAAGGTGGTGAGGATGGTTCTGATACATGGCATTTGTGCCATTCTCCTCTTCCAACAAACTAAAAAAGTAAAATAAATTAAAATTCTATTGGTCATGGGAGAAAATGACTTAGGTTCCTGTCATGCTGACCTATTCTTCGAGAAAAGGTGGAAACACCCTTGCGCGTAGGGAAAAAGAAAAGAAAACAAATTTAAATAATAATAATAATAACAAAACTGTTATGGGAGAAAAGGAAGAAATTCCCTATCATAATAGGCCTCATTCCAAAAAAAGGTGGCACACACCCTTGGATGGGAAGCTCTGGCTGTGGAAGAGGTGGTAACACCCCATAGTCCAGGATAGTCGAATCTTTAGCAGAACTCTTGCAAAAGAAGTTTTTGAGCCGCCTCCCTTGGTATGTAGGATCATGTAATCCCATTAGTGCTTCTGATTCCTCAAACATACGATGGTTCCAACATGTAATTCAAGTAACCACCTTGTTGGCTACCTTCCTGGGGGTATGCCTCTTCATCAACCGATCCAAGTGACATTATCAACCTGCTGACCTCGATCTTCATTGACAAACCTCGAGCGATGTAAGCTTTCATTCTAACTGGATGGGGATGTGAGTATGGGATGCACTCTGTATTTATCAACCGAGTGTGAGACAAAGGATGGGGTGAATGACCAATCCTTGCCCTTTATATCCAACAGAGAGGTGAGATGTGTGAATGGAGAGTTGCATGCACAGGATGGGCCTCTCAACGCATGAAGCACAAAATTGTTCCTATGCATAGCACTATAAGGCTCCGTGGCCTTCCTTCTTGCATCGTATGCTAGCACATGGCGGGACGCACAGTTCCACCATCAATTGCACAAAAGGCATACACCCTCTACACAAGTGACAATGAGGATAACATTAATGGGTTTCAGGAACGGGTTGCCCTCCTGTATCTATCAATAGAGCGTTAGACAGAGAGGGATTTGAAAGTGATTGATTTTTCCTCAAACAATTATTGAAAGGTGTGGATTAAGGGACGTTACGACACTTGGCATCCGGCAGTCCGTTATTGTTTCCCTATGCACATACGGGATGGGTCTCTGCCATCCTCCCTAGATATGTCACCTTGTTATATACACTGCACTATGAGGCTCCCTAGCCTTTTTACTTGCACCTATGCCACATGGGGTTGGATGCACTAATGCACAACAACTGCACACATAGGCATACTCACTCTAAACCATCTCCCTTGTCAACTTTTAAACTAGGTGTGAGACTAGGTTTCCATCATTATTCAAATCGAGTGATGTTTGTTGTGGAGCGAGTGACTATCCTTTCATTCCATTCAAGTGACTATGAGTCAAGTGCACTATCCTTCACCAAATCGACAATTTTCCATGATTCTCTCCACCAAGTTGCCTCCATGGATGCTACTGCATGGTCCCTGCCCATGTTGGACATGTGCTCTGAAGACACTTTGGTACCTCCTACAGCCAACTATAACACAGCACGTAACATCGACAATCCACTTCAATTCTCGACAACATGGGCCAAGTTTTTCTAACCCTACACCTTATGTTTGTCAATGGCAGTCATGTTTTAAGTGTGAGGACCTCACCAATTGTTCTGATGTGTGGTTCTAAGTCCTTGTTGGTCTGTTCACCCTTCCCATTATGGTCTTAACTATGGGGAGGCGTCCCTGTGCTTTTATGTTGCATATCCTTATGCATCTACCATGATATGATCATGCATGTATGCAAGATTCTGATTTTACTCTGATGGGGTCCCTTCCCCACCTACCCATCCTCCTTCACCCCCTTCCCGAGGACACTCCTTCTCTATTTCCCTTTATCCCTTGTTTTGATATTTTTCCATGTGAATGCATGCTCGATGCCCTGAAACCCCATCCAACCTTATAGCCCTATTTTTCCCTTTGAATTGGCCACTTTTCCTTTTTACAATCCCCTATTCTGAGCCATGGATCATGAGTTATTAATTTTTGAAGAATTTTATGTCCATTTCACATGTTTCTATGCAAACGTACTTTTTTCGCACCGCAACTGCAATCTGTTGTCCCAACCCTGACCTAGACCTTCCCTTGGACATTTTTTCTATTTACTGCCCACCATTCTTATGTATGATTTGTTTGTTATTAATTTTACTGTAAATTTGGGTATTTTTGTATGCATGTTTTATTGTTTTGTTATGTGAACCTGCCTTAATTACGTGAGAATTTAGTTCTGATTGAATAGCCCTATCTGCGACTTAGTCTCTTGCTTGATTTTCCTTTTTCCCCCTCCTAATTCGTCCTACCGATTTTATTTATCAAACAATCTTGTTTCATTCCCCTGACATTTTTCATTTTTTTCTTCCCCTCCATTCCGATGCACAATTTTCTCTATATTAATTTCCAACCCTGTTTTTATTTGTATTTTTGTTGTTTTTTCCATGCGAACATGCCTTACTATCCCCTGAACCGCATTCGACCTTCCCATCCTATCCGCCCTATTCCTGTGGCGACTTTCCATGTTCACTTCTTTGGGTTTCGATTGTTAGTGAATCTTTTCATATTAATTTTTATTTCCCGCTTCGTATATGTTTTTACAATTTTTTCTGTGTGAATAGGTCCTATCTCTATCGGAATGGCATGTCGTCTTGCCCACTTTTTCTTCTTTCCACACTTCTCCTAACATATGGATTTTTTGGAATTCATTTTCATCTAATTTTGCATCGCGATGTTGCACGAGTTTGCACACGAACGCCCTCATTTCCGTCTTTGGACGTGCATATCATGTTCATCATGCTGTCCTCCATCCCTGCACATGCCCACACCCGCTAAATGTTCTTAGCAACGCAATTTTTTTTACCCCGCCCACACACACATGCAAGACGGGGGACATTTGTCTTTTATTATTATTATTATTATTATTATTATTATTATTATTATCATTATCATTATTTTTATTTTTATTTCAAAAAAACACAACCCTTGTTAATTTTATTTTATTTTTAAATTTCCCCAACTACCCCTCCCACGTTCCCTCACCCCCCATTTTCCTCTTCTCTCTCCTCTCTCATTTCCTTTTTCTCACCTTGATCTCTCTCTCTCTCTTCCCTCCTTCCCCACCTTCCTTCCCCTACTACTACTTCTTCCCTCTCCCCTTCTCCTTCCCTTTCCCCTCCTCCTCCTCCTTCTCCTACTCTCTCCCCCCCCCCCCCCACTCCATCGCTCTCTTCCCTCCTTCCACGTCCACCCTTCGGCCTCCCCCCATCCACTGCTCCCTCCACTCCCTCCCTACCCGCAGTGCCACGGTCCCTACCCTCCTCCCACGCCCACCCTTCAACCTCCCCCCACTGCACCGCTCCCTCCACTCCCTCCCCGCCCACCACGCCACGCTCCCTCCACAATCGTCTACCGTCGATGTGTCTTGGTCTCCCTGTGCCCACTGTGGACTCCCTCCTCACGGATGTCGTCGCCCCACCTCCCGCCTTCTTGCCACGCCCTATCCGCCACCCCTCCTCCACCTCCTTCGCCTTTGCCTCTGCCTCTGCCTCTACCTCCTCCACTCTATCTCCTCCTCCCTCCACCACCTCTTCACACCCCTCCCTCACCCCCCACAAAAACCCCCTACCCCTCGTAGGCCCCCCTTCCCACCACCCCCCATGGGACAAGCCACAATAAAGACACAACCCCCTAACCCCCCCCCCCCCCCCCCCCGGCATGCCCCCCTTCCCACCCCAACCACAAAGCCGAAGACGAGAAAAAAACATCAAATCACCACACCCACCCTTGCAATCCCCCTTTCACACCCCGCATCCTCATGATTCCGAGTTCCACCTCCCACCTCCATGTTGACACTCCGTGGCGTCATCCTTGCGGTTCTTGCGTGCTAATGCGTGTTTTGAATTTTTTGCATGTTGGAAGTGCCCGTTCACGTACAAGGACGCGCGTCGCATTTCGCCCATGCCACGAAGCTGCCATTCGCGCACAACTACTATCGGGTACCTCGTTGTCCCAACTTTGATTATTTTAATCCCATAAATTAAAAAACCCGCAAAATTCATTGAAATTTGGCAAACCTTGTAAAATTCAATTAAAAATTTATTAAATTGCCAAAAATAAAAAAAATCATAAAAATTCCTAAAAATCCATGAAATTTAAACACAATTTTCTTTATGCTTTTAACCCATTCTAAATATATAGAAATTTTAAAAATAGAAAATAAATGAGAAAATTTCTAGAAAAATAGCTGAAAAATCTCGAATGTGTTTGGAAAAATTGGTATAATTTCCAACAGCTGATAATGCCATTGAAAAAATAGAAAAACATAATCAAATCTCATTAAATAAAAAAATCATAAAAATTTCATAAATTCATTCAAAATACTAAAAATTAGCCGAAAAACCCCAAGAATTTTCCAAAAATTCCAAAAAAATCCCTCTTTCATTATGGTTAGTTGACACTAGCTGATACCTTCAAAACACATTGAAAGATTATTATTTTCATAAGAAATTAGTTCCTCAATGAGTCCATTAAAAAAATCTAACAATCCGAAAATAGCTAGGAAATTTTTTAAAATTATGGAAAATCAAGTGGATCTTTTTGTTTGATTTTAACCACACTTTCGTTGATTCAATGAACAAAAAACATTCAACTTCCACACAAATATGCCTATATCAACCATATTAACTAAAAATTATAAGATATTTAATAATAATAATTTCAAATCTTCAAAAAAAAACAAACCAAACAAACAAAAAAACAAAAATAATCATAATAATAATAATAATAAACCCAAATCTAAGCCTATACATTCTATACCATATCCATGGATCCATCGTTGAAAATCTAATCACCACATTAAACATATGTTGAACATTTTTTATATGGTGTTTCATTTTTTTAACCTTATGTTCTCAATTTTTCAGCTAATCGGCCGACTTGTTGATTTTCATTGTGGTTGCATTCAATCAGTGCTTGCATCACATTAGTGGACGAGTGTGCCAAGTTTTTCCTTGCATACACACCCCTCTTAGGTATTTCTTTCTTTTCCTTTTATTTTTTCTATCCCAAAACCACAATTAATTATTAAAGAAAACTTTAATCCACACATGTTTTTACGTGCATATGCGCTAAACACACATATTTTTAAATTAGAATAAACCCGTCGTTCACTTAGCATGCACTTTGTGCACTATAGTCACATCTAAGTTTCTTTAAAAATGAACCCACCGTCACAAGTGCACGCACTAAACAAAAAGTGATAAACATATAATTAATTTTTAATAAATGAATTTGTATTTAGAGACCTTGATTAAGGTTTGAAGTCCGGGTTACGATAAAAGGCACCGTTTCATACTTAATAACTTTTAACTAAAGGATAAGAAGAAACCGTTGTTTTCTTTTAAAGGCTTATAACCTAATAAAATTTCACCCATTATTAATAACTTTATTAAAATGAATCCTTCATCGTATTCAATTCCCCTACATTGCACATTCCCTTTTTAATGAATGCAATTCGTGAAGATGGGTAACGATGGAGTTTTGTCTAGTGTCTTTGTCGTTGATGGTGGTTAACAGTTCCAGTGTCATGTCAACGTGATTAGTTCCTTTGATATTTTCTATTTTTTTTCTTGGTCATATAGATGAGTCGAGGATATAGTATATCTTTTCATTTTTCTCTTCTGCCTGATACAGGGATTCCGAGTGTCTGATTATATTTCATCGCATGAAGCTTTTAGTCTCACAGGTATGTAGAGGTCATGCCAGATCTTTTCTAGGATGTGGACTGCTTGGGGTGGTTGGATAGTCGATCGAGTCCGTGTGAGTTATTATGATTGATATCTTATTCCTATCATATTGTTTTGCAAGCATTCGTTGTGATTGTCTATGTGTGTGGTGTGTGTGTGTGTGTGTAATCCATTTGAATGGCACCTCATATGCCTCCCCCAATTCAGTATGTTTCGTTGGTATCTCATGACTACTCTTTATTACTAGATTCAGAACTTATCAACAAAGCGAGCTTAGCCAAGTTCGTAGCACTTTCATTGCCACTTATCCCTTTCATTGCCACTTATCCCAAAGGATACTAATATCTATGATTAGTTTTTAGCTTCTTATAGTAAGAGGTCTGGTCTTGTAAGAAGAACAATTATCCAACTAATGCCTAAAAGCTTGGGCAAGGCTCTATCTTTACCCTATCGAGGAGACTTCTTCCCTATTACTTGACAATTGTTCTCGAACAAGGATATCCTTAAGTTGTTGCAGAAGCATACATAGAATGTGCTGGACCTTAAGAAGGTTATTACTACCTCAAGCATCAGTGTCTTCATGATCTCTAATCCTGTGTGGAAGCAGCTATGCCAATTTCTTCAGGGTAGGTTTATGCCTGCCAAAACACCCTCTAACTACCTTTCCAAGGAAATGTTCACAACTTCCAGAACAGTGTTGAAAGACATAACTATTGATTGGAGTTCCTATATTTTTTCAAAGATGGATCAACACTTTGTGAGAGCCACAAGGGGTAATGTAACTAATAATACATTTGGTTCCTACCTTTCTGTCTTCTTGGCATATGTTGCCCCTCCAAAGGAAGTTCCTGCTTTGATAGTTGATCCATCGGAAGCTCCTCCTCCTACTAAACGCACTGATGTTGTCATTGAGGATCTTGATCCTATCCCTCCTGTGGTAATTCAAAGGAAATTCCTTAAACAAGTGGCTAAATCGGCCCCAATTCCTCCTCCAGTCTCCATTCATGTTCAATCTAGCAGTCAACTACCAGCTTTCTCACAACATCGCATCTTTTGAGAGCACATTGTGATGGTACTCTAGAGATTTCCATTCCTTCTATACAACGCTTGGTAGTAGGAGATGCAATTCCTTTCTTATGCAAAGACATCCAAAGTTCTATTGAGATCTCAATGATTGCCTATATCTAGTAGCTCTATTCTTATTACTATGAAGAAGTTCAACAGACCATAGAAAAGCTTAATAAAGCAAATGATGAGCTAGCTTCTGCTCAAGAAAGATTTTCTTATCTTCGTACCCAGATGGAGTAGCAAACTAAGATTATTGATTCTTAGAAAGTGAAAATTTCTAGTTTGCAAACTTAGTTGGCTAACACTAAATCCTAAGTGGCTCATGTGACTGAGAAGAGGGATAGATTGTTGAAGGAATCTCAAGAGCTTCAAGTTTTGATAGATGCCTAGACAGAGTAGCTTAAATTAGTAAACACCACCCTAGAACAAAGCAACATTCAAATTCAACAACTTAACGATCAGCTGATTCAGTCACATTCTTCTTCACAAAGTCCTACTGTGCAGCCAGTTTCTTCTTTGTCCCCTGTGCCCTTGGTAGTTCTTCAAAGATGAACAGACAGTGTCGTTAATTGGAATCATTTTGTTCAAGACAGATTTCAATCGATAAACTAGACATTACATTACGCCACATTATACCCTTTGTTCCAAGCTAAGGCTTTAGTACAAGGTGGACTTAGTATGGACTTCATTTGAGTAGTTCCAGGAGGATGTTCCTCCAGATCACTCATTTTTTGTACACTATTAGCTACAGAAGTTGACCTTCTATTATCCACTACATGCCTTGGTGACTCGGCATGACACTATCTACTAGCATGTTAGATGACCAACATGAGGATATGCCATTGTTTCTACAATCGGATTACACCCACGCAGTCTATTCTTAGGTATGGCACATTCATTGTGCCACCTCTTCTCTCCTAGTAACTTCACACTTAGTAACTCCATGTACATACTATGTGGTACTTTCATATTAGTCTTTTATCATGTTATGGACTTAGTTCTTTTGTGTGGAAGAAGAAGAAGAAGATGATGATGATGATGATGATGATGATGATTTCAACCCTATCTCTTTGTGTGCTCAAGTCTTTGTTACTTTTGTGTGTGTGCTCTTGGTCTCTTCACCTCTCTTCCCTCTTATCTATTTTCATGCGTCCAAGTTTGCAAGTTGCTCCTATCCATATTTTCAAAAGATGAAAGTAAAAGATGCGACATACCTCCCCTAAAACATGGCATTCATATCTGATAAGTTTTGAACTTTAATGAATCTATCCATGAGTTATGTATTAGAAATATTTGACAAAGGTGCATCTATTCCAATCATTGTCAAGTCATTGTTATCACACAAACTTGGCAAAGCCATAAATAGCACATTGCCATAGCAAGGTTACTACCACAACTCATTTCCCTTTGATTTTTTAGTGTTGAAGAACAATCATATATGGAAACAATAGTTTTTGAAAATGTGTTTTTCTCCTTGATCAAAGGGAAGATGTGAATGTTAAAGTACTTTTTATCTACATGAGGATTGTCAAGAGCTATGTAATGAAGCAAAAACTATATTATTTTAATCATGCTATTTTACTTTAGCAGTTTTCCTCAAGAATGTATCTCCAACAATAAATGATCTTTAACCAAAGAGGCATTGTGTATTTTTCTACTTCTATCCAAGGCTAGATACTTTGCTCATGTAACTTCATATATGTGTTTATGTTTGACATTAAGTTTAGTCTTGCAAGGGTATTACAATTAATTGATTATCATTTGGTTCATTTGTTTATGTTTGACATTAATTTTAGTCTTGCAAGGGTATCGCAATTAATTGATTATCATTTGGTTCATTTGTTTAGTGTTCATTAGTGATGTAATGAAGAAAAACAATCTATTTTAATCATGCTATTATATTTTATCATTTTTTCTCAATACATGTGTCTTCAAAGATAATTGTTTCTACCCAAAGAGGCATTGTGTATTTTTGTGATTCTATCCAAGACTAGATCCTTTGCTCGTGTAACTTAGTATATGATTTTGTCTTTGACTTTAGCCTTGCAAGGGCATTGCAAGCATTTGAAAGGGATGAGAGGATCAAAAGACCATGCACGAGCTATGGCAGAGAGCAAGAGCAAGAAAAGAGAGAGAGAGACAAATGGGAACTCCAACAATCACAATGTCTGACCGGGCCTTCCTTTATTCACTAGTCACTGGAAGAATAAAGAATAAGTGTGACGGTGACGGGCACCCGCCACCTGCAGTGTGCAGTGGTGGGTACTGTCAGTGTAGTAATACACGGGGTGGCACGGCGGAGGTGACTTTACCCCAACAACCTCCCACTTAAAGGCGAATCTGCCCAAGTGAGAGAGAAAAGAAAAGAAAAGGCAGTACAAATGTACATAGGTACAAGGGATGAGGAAAGACAACATCTCATCCAACACCCATCAATCTCCTAAGGAAGGCAAAGCGCTCAGTAGGGAGGCTTTTCGTGAGTAGATCTGCAAGATTGATGTCAATGGAGATCTTGATAAGGTCAACAAACCTGTCTTCCATGACACCCCGAATAAAGTGATATCTCACCTCAATATATTTCGTCTTCGCATGGAAGACCGGATTCTTAGCCAACTGAATGGCACTCATAGAATCCGAATGCAGTGTAGGAACAGCATCAATCCCAAGGTCAGAAACAAGATGGCCTAGCCAGATAGCCTCCTTGCAAGCCTCAGTGGCTGCAACATACTCGGCCTCAGTGGTAGACAAATCCGTACACTTCTGCACCCTGGACATCCAAGAAACATCCCCTCCAGCATAAGTGAACACATAGCCAAAAGTGGACTTCCTACTATCTGCATGTCTTACATAGTCGGAGTCAGTGTAACCCACAACCCCTGTATCATGACTGCCATAGCATATAGACATATCTGCAGTGCCCTTCAGGTATGATACCTTTCTCGGCATCCCAATGCTTCTTGCCAGGTGTAACCATATAACACGCCACAACACCAACTGCATGCGTAATATCTGGACGAGTGGCTATCATGGCATACATGAGACTGCCCACTGCTGATGCATAAGGGATCTTGGCCATCTCAGCCCTCTGCTCATCTGTCTGCAGACAATTGGCCTGTGAAACCCTCACATGAGAAGGCAAAGGACAGCCCGCAGGCTTTAGTCCCGCATGCGGAAGTGCTCAAGGACTTTATGGATGTACTCCCACTGTGAGAGAGACAAAAGCCCTTGATGCCTATCACGCTTAATGTGCATCCCAAGAATATGTGAAGCATATCCGAGATCCTTCATCTCAAAGCTCTTCTTGAGCTAAGCTTTCAGAGCATCAACCTCTGCATGAGCTTTCCCTGCTATCAGCATGTCATCAACATAGAGAACCAAAATCAGTAAGCTGCCATCATGGGCTTTCTTCGTGTAAAGACACAAATCCATAGCACTCCTACTGTAGCCCTGTGTGACTGCATAAAAGCATCAAACTTATGATACCATTCCCTAGGTGCCTGCTTCAAGCCATAAAGAATCTTCTTCAATTTGCACACTAGGTGCTCCCTGCCATGTTTTGCAAAGCCCTTAGGCTACTCTATATAGATCTCGTCATGCAGATCCCCATGCAAGAATGCAGTCTTAACATCCATCTGATAAAGATCCAAGTCAAGTTGCGCGACCAAGGACAAGACCAAGCGTAGGGTAGTCATCTTGACGACAGGAGAGAAGACCTCATCAAAGTCAACTCCATGCTCCTGCTTAAAACCCTTAGCTACAAGTCTAGCCTTATAGGCCGGTTTGGGGTGCCCAGTGGTACTTTTCAGCTTATACATCCATTTGCATGGCAAAGCCTTTTTGCCCTTAGGCAAGGCAACAATATCCCAAGTCATATTCCTATGCAAGGAGTCCATCTCAGACTGCATAGCCCTCTCCCAGGAGTGACTGTCACCCCTGCGCATAGCCTCATCATAGGTGAGAGGCTCTCATGCATCCGTCAACAAGACATACTGCATAGAGGGCTCATAGTGATCAGGTGGACATCTTTCTCTAGTAGACCGTCTCACCACAGGCTCTGCTGCCTGCCCAACTGCCTGTCCAACACCCTGGCCCTGTGTAGGAACTACTGCAGGCTGTACCATTGGCTGTGCTGGAGCCCGAGGCTTCTCCTGAAAGATCACTCTGCGGATCTCAACCACCTTCTCAGGCTACTTATGCATTTTGTGTTCATGGAAAACTAAATCATGGCTGCGTACTATTTTCTGCACCTGCGGATCCCATAGGCGATAGCCCATCTCTCCTGAATCACCATAGCCAAGAAAGATGCACTTAATGCTCTTTGGATCCAACTTACTCCTCTTGTCCTTGGGCACATGGCAGAATGCCTCACATCCAAAGACACGGAGATGCGCATAAGAGGGTGGCTTACCAGCCCAAAATTCCTCTGCAACCTGGAACTCCAAACCACTAGAAGGAGATTGGTTTATGACATGCACTACCATACTAACTGCCTCAGCCCAAAATCTCTGTGGTAGGCCTGCATGGCTAAGCATAGAGCACACGCGCTCCTGAATAGTCCTGTTCATGCACTCAGCCAAACCATTCTGGGGTGGGGTGTAAGGGGCGGTCAACTGACGCTTAATACCCCTGTCATCACACAACTGCTCAAAAGCACATGAGACATATTCTCCCCCATTGTCAGTCCTAAGGCATTTCAGCCTATGGTTCTCAATAAGAGCAAGCCAACGCTGAAAGACTGCCAAGACATCGAACTTCTGCTTTATAGGATAAGCCCACACTTTCCTAGAAAATTCATCAATGAAGGTAACAAAGTACTTCACGCCACCCATAGACATACAAGGCATGGGCCCACAAACATTGGAATGCACCAAAGCCAAGGGCTCACTCATGCGTGGCCTACCCAATTTCTTATGCGTAGATCTATTCTGCTTACCATAAAGACAATGATCACACGAGTCAAAACATGCATAGTCTAAAGGCGGAAGATACTGCAAACCAGAAAGAATTTTCATTCCCTTCAAAGACATATGCCCCAAACGGGCATGCCAAAGTGACACATGTGGGATAGAACCCACTAACAAAACATGATCAACTGTAGGACCATCCACTACAAGAGGATAGAAGCTGCCAGCCTTGGCACCTCTGGCCAGTACAAGTCTACCTTTGGTAATCTTCCAAGCAGAGTCTCCAAAACCAATGTGAAACCCTGCATCATCTAGCTGACCTGCAAACATAAGGCTGCGCGTAAGTGCAAGTACATGACGTACATCCCTGAGCACAAAAGAACTGCCAGTAGAAAACTGCAACTGTATGTCACCACTTCCCACAATAGCCAAAGACCTGTCATCTCCAAGCTTGACTGACCCTGATACAGTGCGGTAGGAGTGGAACCACTCACGATAAGGTGCCACATGAAAAGATGCACCTGAATCCAAAAGCCAACACTGTGCATATATGCTAGGAGTCTCAGTCAACTATGAGCTGTCAGATGAACTAGCTGCCAAGATAAACTCATCACCGTCAAATGGCTCCTCAGTCTGTGTAACATTAATCTCTTCGATCTTTACACTGGACTTCGCAGGTACAATACTGCGATAAGAAGACTTTTCCTGCACTTTATCCTTCCCCTCGTCCTTGCGCTTCTCATTGCACAACTCATGACACTGTGGTCTAATATGGACCTTTTTTCCACAATGATGGCAAGTGACATTAGCATTGCACCCACGTGACTTACTACGAGGCTTTCCACGAGATTTGGACCGACCCTTCTGAGAGTCACGGCCACAGACATTCCCACGGTCATTCGTGTCTCTAACTATCAAAGCATGAGAAACACGAGAGGCATCCAAGTTCTTCCTGTTGATCTCTTCTTGCAGAAGAGCACTCTCTGCATCAGACAATTTCAGCTCAGTAGCAAGAGCACACAAGGCAGTATGAAAGACATCCCACGACTCTCCAAGGGTCCCAAGCAAAAAGAGTGGGGTCACCTCATTGAGAAATGTGATACCCTGCGATGTCAGATTCTTCAAGATCACATGGAACTGGCTCAAATGAGCAGACATCGTCACATTCTCCTTCATGCGCAGATCCATGAGCTGCTTGAGCCAATACATCTGACTAGCTAGGCTCTTCTTATCATAAAGATTCTTGATCTTTTCTCATAACTGCCATGCGGTCTGTGCCTCATCCACTACATTGTAATGAACCTGCTCAGTCAGAGAGAGTATGATTGTGGACTTACAGTATGCATCCAAGTCAAACCAGTCATCATTGCTCATATCTATAGGCTGCTGCCTGCTCAATCGAAGTGGCTTTACATGGTTCTTTTGCACCAAGACCTGCCAAATCTGGCTCTTCCAATAGCTATAGTTGGTACCGTCCAACTTCATGATATTAAATATAGCATTATCAGTCGAAGACGAAGCCATAATGCAGGCTGTAAATGCAGAGACAGTTCAAAAACTGCTTGCTGTTTTCCGCTGTAAAC
This sequence comes from Lygodium microphyllum, assembly GCF_053477565.2. Taxonomy (NCBI): domain Eukaryota; kingdom Viridiplantae; phylum Streptophyta; class Polypodiopsida; order Schizaeales; family Lygodiaceae; genus Lygodium; species Lygodium microphyllum. The sequence continues at coordinate 65,000,593 of NC_141161.1, forward strand.
AGCCAAAAAACCACTAAATCCAAGGCAAAATGATTGAGAAACTGACTGAGAAGCTGCTGCCCACCAAGTACGAGGTACAGTATACCAAATCAAGACATTTCAGCATGAAAAATACAGGTCAGTCCACCAATAAATGCTTGCTGTAATAAATTGCAAACCTGCAATAATGAGAGCAAACAGTCCCAAAACTGGATCCAAAGTCAACTAGACAGTGCTAGATCCAAATCCGGCATGAAAAGGACAAAGCAAAGCCAAATGATAGTGAAAATACATGAGCTTAATACTGAGACATGTCAAATAGCATCTGCCAGTAAGAGGCACACCCCTAGACAATCTAGGCAAGATGTACCTGCAACTACCAAAACCTGACACAAATAGGTGTCTGCCCAAAATGAAAGCAGATCCAAAGCAAGAGACTCAGCTCATAAGCAATCCAAAGACCAAGACATACATCAATGCAACATCCAAAGGTCGGAGGGTAATCCCAAAGTCTCAAAAAATATATGCTCAAAGTCGTAAGCTACTCCAAGACATGAACTGCTCAAAGTCGGTCATGCATACACTATGCTCCCACTGGCACAAACGGCGTACACGTGAGCTAAAGAGCTCAAAAAGCCCAAGAGAAAGTACCAGTGGGTGACAAGTGACCAAGTCAATGTGTCAAATGCATCCAAGTGAGCATGACATACATGAAGCAACTGTCGTAGCAACCACTGAGCAAGACATAATCCCAATGGCAAGATCTCTGTCAAGTCAATACATCCAGTAGCAACCCAAAGTAAATATCCCTGTCAGTCAGAAGTGCTCAAAACATCCAAAATGGAGCTCCAAAATATCTGTCAAGCATGGACAAACTAAGAGGCAGAAGTGCTCAAAGTAAATATCCCTGTCAGTCAGAAGTGCTCAAAACATCCAAAATGGAGCTCCAAAATATCTGTCATGCATGGACAAACTAAGAGGCATCAACCACGGACCAAAGCATGTAATGCATAGAGCTTATCCGTCAAGTACAGACAATAGGCATAAGCGGCCCAAATGCCAGTCAAGTCGACCAAACTGCCAATGACAAACCAATAACAATGGAGCAAATGCGATGCTCAAAAGCATTCTGGAATCACGATCATGAGTTCAAAGTCAATCCCTAAAGTGTAATACATCATGGCATAACCCATAGCATACATCCGGTATCGATAGAGAAGCAATACATGTCACAAATGAGCTTCAATCCGCTCATGTACAGCAGCTCTAAATAGTCTAAAACTGTCAATTTCCAGCCCAATAACAATGCCAAATCATGGGCAAATCTAATGCATACATTCCCAAGACATTCGGGCATCAAGTAGGCCGCATACGGGCATCAAATAGCACAACCGGAATGGAGTGTAAGCAACAAATGCTAATGCCAATGTTGCTACCCTGTTTTCAGCCTGTTATGACAGTTTATGATAGTCCCAAATCTGAAGAAATCAGCCCCGAATGATCAAGACCAATGCCCAAAGCTTGAACGACATCAAACATGAATTCTAATAGCCCTCTTGATCAAGGTAGAGAGCAAGAAGCAATGGCCAAGTGTGGAGCTGAAGTAGACGAGTGCTAACAGCCTAGAAAAATGGTGCAATCTGCCATGTTGGTGCTGAACTTGCTGTTGCTCCACGTGGGCTAAAAGGGGGTAATGGGGGGCTCAAGAAGGGCCTATCAAAGGCCTATGACAAGCCTCTTTGAGCCTTGATAGGTGTAAGGCACAATATGAGGGGAATAAGCTTCAAGGGTTTGAAGCCATGGCTGCCCTTGCTGTTTGCAATCTGTAGACTGAAATAAAACCCTAAAAGAATGATCAAATACCTTAGTACCACTGCCTTGAAGGTGGCTCAATAGGTCGCCAAGGTGCTCGGGAAGCCGGGGAGTGACGGGAGCTCGGGGAGATTGGATATGGCTGCCGTGATGGAGATCCAATGCAAGAAGGGAGTCAATGCGAAGCTAAGTAAGCACCGAGAAGAGCTCGAGCAATTGAAAACCAAGCTCTGATACCAGTTGAAAGGGATGAGAGGATCGAAAGACCATGCACGAGCTATGGCGGAGAGCAAGAGCAATAAAAGAGAGAGAGAGAGATAAATGGGAACTCCAACAGTCACAATGTGTGACCGGGCCTTCCTTTATTCACTAGTCACTGGAAGAAAGCATTGTACTTGCTTCCTTTTCTTAATGCAATGATAGTAATCTTTACTTATCAGTAAAGTGTCAGTGTCATTTTCCACATACACAAGATTGTGTTTATGAGTCCAAGTCTCAATCTTAGAACCTAATTCACTTGTGTAACAAACAGTGTCTTTGTCTCCTCCATCATGAGTTTACTCTTCTCCTTCCATCCACAATAACTCACTGCCATGTCCTAGATCCAGCTCATTCTCACATGGTATGGGCACAATCGGGCATGGCCTAGCTCATTTCACTCCTCTCTCAGCTCCTCTTCACTCATGTCAGCTCAAGTCCAGCTCAGTCCCAGCTAATGAGCTCATTTCTAAACTCTATCTCCACTTGACCTGTGGCAGCCATAGCCAAACCTGCACCCTGCCTCCTTGGAGCTTCTGGATCTCTCAAACCAAAGGAATATTTGAGTACTTTCTTTTGGAGAACTTCTCCTCTGCCCTGGGTGCTCCTTTGTACCACATCAAAGTTTGACATTCCTCATCGTGTACTCCAGCATTGCGTGAATACAAGCTCACTGTCCAGACTGCGCCATCTGTTGTTCGTACATCGAATTCGGCCTGCACACGTTGCGATGATGACGAAGATCATAGGGCTTTGATAGGCCTTAAAAAGATTTACATTTCCATTTTAAAAAAATTGGAAATGATCAACCATAGCTCCTGCAATCTGCAAAAAACCAGGCCCCTGTCTCAAACCCTAAACTGTCAACCATAGCCAGTTTCATCAAAGCTCAAAAATCTCATCATTTTCTCTCTCCTGCCACCTAGAGCAACCCACTGCCACTCTGATCTACTGTCCCAGCACCAAATCAAGAAGGGGAAGGACCTGAGAAGATTAAAGAAGGATCGACGACCCCAAGCAAGGAAGATTCAAGCTCAACATCAAGTCTCTACATAGTGTTTTTTCACACTACCATTACTTGTGTCTCTTGACACATTGTAATCTGGTCCTTCACTTGTAAAATCTGAGAATCTTGGAGCTGATTTGTTGCTGCTCCAGCCATCCAACATGAGAAAAGACTCTCCAAATGCTCGATTCAAGGGAGTCCGGTTTCACACTGGCAAAAGCTCATCCTGATGAAGAAGGATCTCTGGGCCATCACAAATGGCAAAGAAAAGAAACCTCGAGATGTAGACCTTACAGTTACTTGGTAGAAGAATGATGACAAGGCACAAGCCATCATTAAGCTGGAATTGGATGACAGCTACATCCATCATGTGGATGCCTGTGACACGTCCCATGACACTTCGGACAAATTGGATACCTTATTTGGTGCACAGTCAAAGTCATCTAAGTATGGTTTATTGATTGAATTTTTCCGACTTGATATGAAGCCTGATACATCCCTGGCATCCCTTCTGAACTACATGGAAAGCCTGCTTACTCAACTTGAAAGGATAAAGCTAAAAATGGATGAAGATGTTTGTATTGGTGTCTTGTTAAAAAGTCTGCCTCCTGCCTATGATAATGTATCAACCACTCTAACCAATATGTCTGATCCTCAACTTGTTGATATTAAAGCCTCTCTATTAGAGGAAGAAAATAAACTTAAAAGCAAAGAAGAGCCTAGCACTTCAAAGGATGAACAAATGTTATATGTAAACAACAGATACAAAGGTAAAAAGGAACTGCTCTTCTGTGACTTCTGCAAAAGGACAGGACACACTGAGAAGTTATGTCATGCTAGGAAGAGGTCCCAAAAGGCCTATCTTGTAGCTGTGAAAGAAGAAGAAGACCATGGACCAAAAGATGAAGATGAAGATGAAGATGAAGACCACCAGGATCGGAAGGACAAGCCTCATCTGTCCTTCTACTCTCATTACTCTGATAGACTATTTTAAAAGCCTTGTATTTCCTAGCCCTAATTCTTCTTGTCATAAGCTTCGTAAACTCCTCATGTAACTTGGCACTACAGTCCCTGTACACTTTGTGATGCCCCTGTTACAGCCTCTGGATGTCCATCATGTTTTGGTGCCCACACTTAGCCTTTTCTGCGACAGTCTCTAGTGTCTACCATGTTTGTGGTGTGCCCACACTTTGCAGGTGGTTCTCATTACATCCTCTACACACTTTGTGCCTTTCTAGTTGTGATTGAGGAGGGGTGTTGAGATTCAGCAATCACACTCACTAACAACCTCTTTGTATGGAGCTTCAGGGCCAAGGACATGCAGGCTTACCTATCCCATATGCACAGTGGTGCCTACTATAGTTTCCTACTTTCCTATAAAGCATTGTACTTGCTTCCTTTTCTTAATGCAATGATAGTACTCTTTTCTTATCAGTAAAGTGATAGTGTCATTGTCCACATACACAAGATTGTGTTTATGAGTCCAAGTCTCAATCTTGGAACCTAATTCACTTGTGTAACAAATAGTGTCTTTGTCTCCTCCATCATGAGTTTACTCTTCTCCTTCCATCCACCATAACTCACTGCCATGTCCTAGATCCAGCTCATTCTCACATGTAATAATCGATGCCTCAAGTGAACTAAAAGAGATAAACTCATTTGTTCTTATAAGTGCCTCATTGAAGTGCCAATAGATTTATCCCATTATGGAGTTTTCTTTCTCAACCATGCATGCTTGTCATTAAGAGCACAAATATCGTCATCAAGTCAATAATATTTCTTATATTTACCAAAGCTTGTTACTTTGAATATCTTTGATAGTTTTGCTTGTACCTTGAGCATTTCATGGATTATAGCATATCAATTATGCTAGAATCTACTTGCAATGGTCTCTTAAAGTGTGTCTCTTACATCCTTCAATCTATTAAAGACAAGATAAGTGGTGGCAAATTATGTGACACAAAGAGCCATAGATGCTCACCAAAGTGTTATCAACACAATGCATATATATATATTCTCTCTCTCTCTCTCTCTCTCTCTCTCTCTCTCTCTCTCTCTCCCCCGCCACTCTGTTTGCCCTGCCTGGATTGCGCAGCCTGCATACGTCGCCCCTGTCTTCACTGGCCCTACCGCCAGGAGCCTTGCCCGGTTTATAGTTTAGCCAAAACCACACACCCCTATCTCTCAAAATCACTCTATCTCACTCATTCGTTCATTCTCTCTCACACTCAAATCTCTCTCTCTCTCTCTCTCTCTCTCTCTCTCTCTCTCTCTCTCTCTCTCTCTCTCTCTCTCTCCCGCCGCGTTGTTTGCACTGCCTGGATTGCGCAGCCTGCATACGTCACCCCTGCCTTCACTGGCCCCGCCGCCAGAGCCTTGCCCAGTCCGCCGTCACACAGCCTTGCCTACCCTGCTGCCTGTGACCCTTGCCCCCCCTGCGCCTGCTCTGCTCGCAACCCCCCACAGACCCGCTGCCACAGTCCCCCCAACCCAGAAAAATCTCCACGATCCTCGAACCAGGAGGGGGCTTTTTCCCCATGAGGCGACATGCCGCTCGAGCTCCATAACGTGGAGCTTCTAATCAGCCAGGCTATCAAGGAGGCGAAGAAAGATTTCAAGAAGGATGCGGATAATTCCTTGAACCAAGAAACCGGCCGGCTCCATGAGAGGATCCGGTGACTGGAGAAGATGGTAAAGACACTCACGGAAGAGAAGAGGGATCTCAAAACCGACCTGGACAAGCTAAAACGGAAGTGTCACATCTAGGGAGGCAAGAGAGGACGCGGATTTCAAAGCGGACCTCCGAGAGGCTATCACGAAGGAATCCCGAGAGGACCTCCAGGTATATGCATTAAAACCGAAGTTGAGGCTTCGAGAGAGGGATGGGAGGAAAAAATCAAAGCAAACATGAAGGAAGAATTAGAAGGGAATAAGGAGGGGTGGATTGAGGTAGTGAAGAAGAACATTAAGAAGGAGGTCCAGGAAGAAAATAAAAAGGAGGAGGTAGTCCGGGTTCAGAAGACATTAGAGGAGGAGAGGCTCAGGAACGCGCATAGATTGAACATGTGTATTACCGAGCTCCCCGAAGGGGCCTCTCCGGAGGAGGACGCACGCGGGCTATGCACCCGACTAGGGTACACGAGCATGCCCTTTACTCAAGCATGGCGTGCAGGACGAGATACTACCAGGGTCAGAGCTCTGATATTACATATGAGCACACCGGAGGACAGAGCTGCTTTCTTTCGGAAGCGGATTTCACTTCGAGGGATGACTGGGGCTCCCATCTTCATGGATGAGGACCTGACTCAAATGCAGATTGTACACAGACGAGCATGCATGCCACAGATACTCCAAGCACGTAGAGAAGGCCGTAAGGCCTTCTATCGAGATGGCCAGATTTTTATAGATGGACGCCCCACCAAATAGGGGGGCATGGCCTATGAGACGGGGCAGAGGACTGTACAGGAGACCACGATACATGTGGCAGTTTGGAACTGCAACGGCTCCCTATGGTCATGACCGGACAGACTTGAGGAGATTTTACCCGACCATGATGTTATATGCCTCACAGAGACACATGAGAGCCCAGAGAGAGGGCTTCCACGCATTACAGGATTTGAGTGGGTATCTACATATCGGGCTACTACTAGGCAGAGTACATCTAGGGGTTCAGGAGGGGTGGCAGTTCTATTCCGTCAGGGGATACAGAGACATATCCAGTTAGTGAGACAAGATGAGGAGGCCAGTTACATATGGATCAAAGTGCAGATATCAGATGAGAGATGGATCTATATGGCAGTATGCTACTTTTCACCACGAGGGTCCAGATATGCTACTACGCAGGGTGATATTCAGGCCAGAGATTCCCCCTCCCCTTATTCACAGCTCTCAGAGGACATTATTCTGTATTCTAGTTTGGGTGAGGTCTTCCTTATGGGGACTTCAACGGGCGCACACAGAGCCGACAGTGTGAGAGTTTTCATATGGAGCAACCAGAGATCATGAGAGCATTAGACCCTGAGGAGTTGGGGATCAGTCGGGAGTCAGCAGATACTGGGCCAGACGCCACAGGGTATGGAGGGCATTTACTTGAGCTTGGTAGTAGACATCATCTCGTTATTTATAACAGGATGGCACGATGGCCATATTCAAGAGGTCATGGGGGGGGCGAGATTACTGTAGATTATCTGCTCGGACCGATCGATGGGATGCATACTATCGAGTCCTTCGATCTTGGGAGACTTCCACTCGGTGCCGATCACACCTTTCTCAGTTTCTCACTCCTCACCTCACTACCATCACCAGCTGCAGATATCATACCCCACATGCATACTGCCATACACTTCACTCATGAGCTCTCACATGTTTACTCACAGCATCTGGAGGAGCACATCACGTCACTTGATCCATACGCACCCCTTGATACACTGACCACTGATATCACACGCATTCTGCATGATTCTACTACACTCAGTTTTCCACATCACACATACACGCACCCCCCTCGGACCGGTACCATGCCACAGAACAGGTGGTATGATGATGAGTGCAAAGATCTACGTTGACAGCTACACGATTTGGAGGCCAGAGGAGAGATCACACACAGACAGGTGCAGAGACGCATGCACCGCTTGACCCGCCATAAAAAGCGGGAATGGGAGGAGGAGAGATATTGGGATATATACCACCTTCTTATGAGCAGAGATTGTGCAGAGGCATGGAGGCAGATCAGACAACCACGCTCACCCACACCGATACATGACCCTGCAGTATGGCATAGATACGCACAGAGTTTATATCATGTACCCGCACAGCCGCTGATACCCACACCATGTCAAGATTGTGGGAGAGAAGGAAGGAGTCTCACTTGTAGCTTTCTTGCTTGCACAATGGGGGAATACACACAAAGCTGGAGGCTGAAAATAGTTTTCCTCTTCTTAGTTGTGTAAGCCAAAAGAACTCTCATACAAAGAAATAGAAGAACCCTATATATGGGTCTCAAACCAAACTCAACTAACTAAGGTGGCATACTAACTGAGCCACGAACTAGAGTAGATAAGGATAGCTATCATGTAGCTATTATTCATGGGCGGTGTACCAACCGCGTCTGCAACTGACAAGTCGGTGACATAAATACACAACGGTCACCCTGGCGTATCACGAGTGGAGCTCGATATCTCAACACTCCCCCTCAAGCTCAATCCCAATTCCTGCACACCAAGCAGGTCTCTGAACTTGCGCAGCTTCTCTGCGCCCAATGCCTTCGTGAATATGTCAGCTACCTAATCCTCTATGCTGACATAAACTAGATCAATAAGACCTAGTAAAACCCTCTCCTGCACATAGTGATAATGCACCTCAATGTGCTTTGTTCTAGCATGATAGATTGGGTTATTTGCCAAGTGTATACTACTCATGTTGTCACAATAAATGACAACTGGCCCATCTGTAGGTTGATGCATATCATAAAGTAGCTTATGCAACCAAGCTACCTCACATGCAGCCATTGTTGCACCCCTGTACTCAGCCTCTGTGCTCAACAAGGCAACTATAGGCTGTTTCTTGCTGCTCCAAGTGACTGCAGCACTCCCAAAAGAGAACACATATCCACTTGTAGATCGTCTATCAGAAATACTACCAGCCCAATCAGCATCAGTGTATCCATGCAATTGTATCTAAACCCAATCTCATAAAGCAGTCCATACTGCAATGTGGACTTCACATACCTGAGTATGCGTCTAGCCACATCCAAATGTGGTTTCCTTGGAGCCTGCATAAACTGACTTACCAATCCAACAGCATAGCTCAAATCTAGCCTGGTAATAGTCATATAAATCAAACTTCCTACTATGCGTCTATACATAGTAGGGTCTTCTAGAAGCTCACCTGCATCTGTGCTCAGCTTCACATTCTGCTCCAAAGGAACTGAAATAGGCTTACAGCCTGTCATCCCATATTTGGACAGCATGTCCAATCCATACTGCCTCTGTAAGAGCTGTATCCCACTTGGTGATCTAATCACCTCAATGCCCAAGAAATAATGCAGCTCTCCCAAATCCTTCATCTCAAACTTCTGCTTCAATAGCATTTTCACATGAAGGATATCTTCATCACTGTCACCTGTCATAATCAAATCATCAACATAAATGACAAGTAGCATAATACCTTTCTCTGTTTTTCTCACATAAAGTGAGAAATCTACCTTGGAAATCTGAAAGCCAATGGTGACAAGATACTGTCCTATCTTGTCAGACCATGCTCTATGTGCTTGCTTCAAGCCATACAAGGCTTTCTTCAACCTGCAAACAAACTCAGGATGAACAGCATGCACATAACCTGGTGGCTGCTCCATATAGACCTCTTCTTGCAAATCACCATGCAAGAAGGCATTCTTTACATCCATCTGATGTAAAGACCATCCCTTTGATGCAGAAATAGCAATGACTACTCTTACGATTGCCATCCTTGCAACCGGACTGAATGTTTCTTCATAGTCAATGCCATATGTTTGTGCATACCCCTTGACTACTAATCTTGCCTTGTATCTGTTCACAGAACCATCTGCATTGTGCTTCACCTTATAAACCCACTTACAGCCAATTGTATTTTTACCTTTAGGCAAATATACCAATTCCCATGTAGCATTTTCTTCCAAGGCATCCATTTCTTCATCCATGGCTTTCTCCCATTTTTCTTTTCCCATGGCTTCCTCAAAAGAAGTGGGTTCTGGTTCCTGTATCACTTTAACCATATATGCATAGTGAATGGCTGTAAATCCATCATATTTCAGCCTATCCACAGGATACCTAGCTCTGGTAGACCTGCACAAAGTAGGTTCACTCCCAGGTGCTCTCAAAACATCACTGGTCTTCCTTACTCCAGGTGTAACAATAGAAGGAATACCCAACTCATCATCAATGCTCTGTTCTGAGCCACTGGATTCACCATCCACATAAGAGTGACCTGCATTTACATCAAACATGGGCTGATCAACCTTCTCTTTTCCTTTTCGTGATACTTGCATACCACTATCTGCATTGCTTTGAGAAGATTCTCTTGATCTCAATCTGCCTGTCCATGGCGAAGAATGTGAACCACTGCTAATTGTCTGAGGGGTTCCCTGACTCGTGGACAGAGCACACCATTGTACCTATCCACAAGTCAGGGGATCCTATGGATCCTAACACATATAGGACCATCATGATTGGGCCAGTTTTGGCCAAACTTTATGGCACGGTGATGGAGGAGGAGCTCAGCACATTGGTAGAGAGAGAGTGCATGCGCACACCTGGACAGGCAGGGTTCAAACGGGCATTTTCTACCATAGACCACATCTTCACTCTTCGCTGTTTGATCGACCAGACACGAGTAAAGAAACAGGGATTGTATTGTTGCTTTGTGGATTTCCGCAAAGCCTTTGACATGGTTTTGAGAGAGAGGCTTTTCAGACGCCTACTTGATCTGGGGGTGGATGATGACATGATGTGGGGTATTTATGCACTATATGAGTGGGTTACTGGCAGAGTCAGATGTCCGGGTAGAGTTTATTCAACAGCGAGCCGGTGGAGGTATAGATCTCAATGGAGCCACAGTTCATATCTTACTATATGCAGATGACATTGTGTTGGTCTCAGATTCAGCTCAGGGATTACATCAGCATTTATTAGCATTGGATGATTTTTGCATACAGAGAGGCATGACAATGAACTTTGGTAAAACCAAGGTTCTTATATTCCATACATCAGCTCAAATACGCAGACAGAGTATTTTCATGGTAGCAGGAGGGAGTATTGAGGTCACTGGATCATATGTATATTTGGGAGTCACCTTTACAACAGCTTCAGGGATTTTCTCGATGACACAGGCAGCTCGTGACAGCCTCACTAGAGGATACTCAGCATTGGCTCTTATGGAGCGACAGTGTCATCAGGCACATTTCCAGGAGCCCTGCACCAAGGGGTGGCTCTTTGATACTCTAGTCACTCCAGCACTGATGTATGGAGCAGCTATATGGGGGCCAGGCCTTGCCGATTATGTATGGACATTGATGGAGAGACCTCAGGTGATCATGATATCTAAATTGATTCGCAGCAAGGCCTCAGTCCCACATGACATTGTGCAAGCAGAGCTTGCCACACCGCCCATGCTAGTCAAGGCATTATTTCAGACAGTCTGCTTTCTACACAGATTTCAGGATATGGACAAAGATCGCATTGCATACAGAGCATATATGGCATCTCAGGAGATGGCTCGAGCGGGGGATACCACATCATGGTATGCACAGACTAGAGCTTGGTTTGACAGACATGGGCTGGACATTGATAGACTCCCACCTCTTCTATATGATACTCAGGCTCCCACTTACACCCTCTCTCTCTCTGAGAGGAACAGAGTCATCAGATAGGAGATATGGCATATTTATATACAGAGGACATGGGTCAGCCCTGCACAGCCACTGCCATCGAAGATGGCACATTATTATACACAGTTCTTGAGCATATCAGAGCAGGGATTCATAGAGATTCCGAGATATATGCAGACCTATATGCCACATCGATTGAGAGTTCTTATTGAACAGCTCAGGGTATCATCACATCAGCTTATGATTGAGAGTGGCAGAGCCACTCTCAATCATAAGCCCCCTTTGCAGATCAGAGGTGGAGAGTGAGGAGCATTTTGTTCTCAGATGCCCGGCATACTCAGAGTTGAGATCAGAGGATATGTCCCCTTTGCAGATCAGAGGTGGAGAATGAGGAGCATTTTGTTCTCAGATGCCTGGCATACTCAGAGTTGAGATCTACATACACATTGAGCAGCTCACTTCAGGGATCTATGACTGATATGGATCAGAGATCACTTGGCCGTTTTCTGGGAGAGGCATGGCACATCAGAGAGCAGAGCACACAGTGGGTCCCAGTCAGAGAGGGGCCCACCTAGACGACTATTACACAGTTCTTTCAGACAGACAGAGTGAGAACTACTGTACCAGCCTCTAGCCAGACCTCCGGGCTCACACTACAGCAGGCTGAGGACCAGCGTACCCGATGCCGCACGAGGATCCGTGGGTTTTGGACCCCATAGCCACACCGACAGGAGATCCGGAGGATTCTTGATCTACATCGATAACAAACTGAGATCCGACGACACTCGACACATTGGATCTCAAATCTCCAATTTTCTCTTTCTCCACCGCCGATGTACTACATCCTGCATCCAGGAGGGATCACCTGCTATTAGCAACTTTGACGACTGCTACTACATCCCAGGATAGTATATCTCCCTGCATCTGCTACATATACACATCGCACCACTTTATCACAGTCGACAGTTGTTCCCCTATCATAGCCGACATTTGTTCCCATTTTGTAGCCATTATCTGGAGTACCAAAGCTACATACGCACATACACATACACGACACTTATCACACTCACAACACCGTATTTTCAGTTTCCAGTTTTTAGCTTTTCATTCAGCACTTTTATTTTGGATAGCTGGACCTCATCAATTGTATCACAGTTTGTCTCATAGGCCAGTTTTGGTCTTTAGAAGACGTTAATATAACTTTCTTTCTTTCTTTCTTTCTCTCTCTCTCTCATAAACTTCATGTCATGATTAGCATCCAACAAAATCGATTGGAGAAACTTTTCCACATCTTTTATAATAAGTTAAAGAGTGTGAGCTACACAAGAAACCCTAGTAGGCTTTCAATGGCAATGAATTCACCTACACTCTTATAGTTGGAAGTTCTATCAAACATGATGGTAGCAACATTATTTGGACCTCCTCATTTTGCAATGGACAACTCAAATGTATTTTTTATGAACTAGTTACTAAATAGTCTTTCTTGAAGAGATGTATTAATGCCTTCTAAAAAGATTGTGCTTATTTGTAGCCATATTCATCAATGGCTTATATTGGTTATTTTTCCAACATCCAATGCAATCATACATTAATAAGAAGGTCAAATATTGGAAGTTAGATATCTCTAGCTCTGTTCTATTCAAGTTTTCAATGCATATTTTGTTGCAACCTAGAAAATTCTATTCTATTTCAATCATTGGGTTTTTTATTATATTGAAGGGTCTATCACCTGCAAAAAATCCTACATTTTCTTTAGGTACATTTTTGTGTTATTTTGCTTTTTAGAACATGTCCTTAATCCTTCTTGTTGTGAGCATTGTCATGCATGGGAGAAACTTGTACCACTTGTATCTGCCAAAGATTGGGTTGATGAGCCGATTGTAGCAAAACACCTTACCCCACTACCACCTTGAACATGTAGAGCACATGTTGCCTCATCAATCTCCAAAATTTTGGAAGTGGTTGTTTCCTCATCAATATCCATTGATCTAGAAGTGGTTTTTTCCTCATCAATATCCATTGATCTAGAAGTGGTTGTTGATTCTTCTCCTTTGAGGTTATAAGTGTGTGGCATTTTGGCCTCTCTAGTGCTATGTTTATTCTTCCCCCAAAACTTCTAGAATAAGAATTTTACATTAGATGGTGGATTGGTGCAAATGGCTACATTTGCTAGTATTTTTTAAAGATGTTCCTTAATATGTGAAGCTTCATCTTTAAAATCATTTCCACATAGAACACACTCCATTCATGAGTTCTTATAACCACATTGTAGTGGGAGCTCATGCTCAACTGCCAAGACCCATGGACCACTTATTGCTTCAAGTGTTTCAAGTGAGCAAAATTAACTATCTCTCACATAGCCAACACACCTTCGATCCTACGAGGCGTAGTGAGCTTACCTTGATTCCCAAACAAGTAGCCTCCTCCCTCAAGCAACTTGGTAGCTCCACGATTCGAGATGCAAGTGCTAGCAACCTCAAGCTTCCACCTTCAAGCTCCATCCTCCATAGTCGTGTGCGAGACTAGAGAAGAGAAAAGAAAAGAAGAAGAGAGGAGATAATGGAGAGCTTCTTCTCCTTGATCCCTCATCCCCCTCACACACACACTCCCTCATATTCTCACACTCCCTCTCTCAAGCACACACAAGCAATCAAGAAGGACAAAAGAAGAGAAGAAGATATCACTTTTGCTACACACCAAAGAATGAGCCTTTCATTCACTTTTTGAGTTTATATACAAAACCCTAAATCCCTTAGGCACCCATTTCCTTTTTTACATGATCAAGCATCTTGCCAAGGTCCTCTTTCTCTATTCCCTTCTAGTTTCCTTATCCCTTCACCTATGCACGTTTAGACTTTACAACTTACATGGGAGGGAGCCTAGCGCTCTTATAAAATGAATTACATTGTGCCCCGCACTTTTCTTGCAAGAGCCCTCGAAGATTCTTCCTCATCCTTGAGAGAGCATCTTTCATCCTTGAGAGGACCTCCCTCATCCTTGAGAGAGCCTTGTTGGAATATTCGGTGCTCTCCTTCATCCTTGCAAGCACCTTGCTACAATCTTTGGTGCTTTTCTTCATCCTTGAAAGCACCTTGCTAGAATATTCGATGGTCTCCCACGTTTTTTTTTAAAGCTTGCATTCTCCTCCACTTTTCCTGCCTAGGCAAAATGAGCTTCTTCATTTACTTTTTGACTTGGGCTTCCTTGATCTTTCTCTACTTCCTTTTGACTATGTGATCCTTATTCATGGCATGTCTTGTAGCACTGTAACATTACCCCATCCTAGATGAGTGCCAGTCCCATGGCACTTGCACGTTTAAATTGAGGGAGATTTGGTGAGTTGATAGGCAGTCGTGTGCGTTGATGATGATGGGCCTCCAAAGTTGGTGGCTTGCATTATTTGGAGTTACCTATAAAGAAAAGAAGGTGCACTACTTGGGGATGTGTTTATTTCTTGTCGTGTGGTGCCTTGTGCTTATGCTAGTGGAACTGGGAGTTGGGTCGAACCAAGCCTGGGTATTGTCCCACACTTGAGGATCCAATTTGTGTATAAGGGTGGTGCAGTGAATGCGGCTTAGGGAAATAAGTCCAACCATCAGCAAAGGTAACCCCCCTAGGTATGTCATGTCCTTGATGTGCCCTAAGCATGATGTGGGGAAACAAAATAGGCTAGGGGGTTAGAGATAGAAGTAGCCGACCAAAGCCATCAAATGTCGCTAACTTGAGGACCTCTAAGTGCAGTGTCCATGGCCTAACTACATGGAGCGAGATCATTTGGTTACCCTTCCTATGTTTTTTTTTTGGACCTTGCAAAGAGGATGGTAAGAGAGCCACGCGCATCATTGACCTAGCTTATTGCACAAATATCTCTGCCACCGTGGAGATCAAAAAAGAGGTGCGAGAGGCTGCATTCTTACAAAGTAGGGTATTGTCTCTGAAGAACCTTCTACTAAGGAACTACGTCTTGCTGCCCCATTTCAAAACTTGGCCATGTTTCTTTAGTTGGCCTTTGTCTCTCTTCTCCCCTGTGCTCTAGTGGCTCTACTTCTTTGGGCCCTGCAATTTGTGATTGGACATGTAACCCTTGTCTTAGAGTCTTGTGGGTGATCTCCATCTTCCTCCTCAATGATTCAATGGCCTCCTCTTCCTCAAATTGTGTGGCGTCCAAGAGAGTGTGGAGGAAGGCATGTTGTCAGGCTTCCAAAGTGACTTGTGTGGCCTCTATCACCCTGCTCTCTGCCAACACCCTATCGCCTTCTACAAGGGCTAGTCATCACGCTAAATATCTCACCCTTTCTTCGCTCATAACCACCCATTCATTTGCTTTTTTCCTTATTTCTTCCAGGATTTCATTGTGCATGTTGGCTAATGCCCTTAGCCTCCTCTCATGTTCCTCAATTTCTCTTTCCAAGCGTTGTTGCTCTTCAAGCTCTGAGGCCATCCTCTTTTCCAGATCTTCTATGTGGTTTTGGTGTCATTGGCTTCTCTCTTCTTTTACTACTGCTAGCTGCTCTACAGCATTTTGTATCTTTTCATTTTCCTATTGTAGATCTTTATACAACACTATCGGCTCATCATAATGGTGTTGTAGGCTCATGAGGCTTTGTGTTTCTGCCGCAAGCTTTGCTTGCCACCTCTCTTCTTCTCCTCCCTTGGCCTTAAGCTGCTCCTTTAGCTCCTTGATCTCTCTTTGATACATGGCCACTTGACAGGTTCTTTCTAATTGAGAGACCTCCATTGTCTCCTTTTCATCCTTGAGCTCAGTGAGACAACTATTTTCTTGTCTTCTTTCACCCGCTTGAGCTATGACGACAGGAGTTCCTGCACATAGTCGTTGTAGTTTGTAAGCAACGGAAATGTGGTGGGGCCAGTGGTTGTAGACTCCCTCTATCTTTTGCCTTTTGGGATCCTATCTGGATTCCACATCCACAGCTACCTATCTTTTTGCTCTTGTCACAGGGGTTCCTCCACTTGCGCCTTGAGTTGTTTCATTATAGACCAGAAAATTGCACCTAGGCCACAAGGTTGTTGGCATCCACCTTGGTGGAAGAGCCTTGGGTGGGTGCAATGATTGGGGTGGTGGGCAATAGGATGGGTGGGATGGGGTTGATTAGACCCTTGCCCCTACCCTTGGCTGCTAGGGGTGGTAGGTTTTTGGGTGCTTGGGAGTTGGTGCTTGGGCCTTCGCATCTGGGTGGACGCATGGCAACTAGCTCTTCTTCCCTTGAAGGTTGCTCCATTGAGAGGTGGATGGCGAGGGCTATGTCTTCTTCTTCCTTTCTCCTTAACTCATCAGCCTCCTCCTCCATTGAGAGGTGTATGGCGAGGGCTATGTCTTCTTCTTCCTTCCTCCTTAACTCATCGGCCTCCTCCTCTGCTTTTCTCCTCTTTTCCTCTTCGACCTTCCTGGATTCATCTTTTATTCTTTTTGTCCCCCCCTTCTCTCTTCTTTTTCTTCTTTCTTCAACACTTTTGGACTCCCTTTGGGCTTTTGTTAGCTATGCTTTTTCTTTCTTCCTACTCTCTTCTTTGGCCTTCTTCTATGGAGCCTTTTTCTTTGATTTCCTAGCCCCTCCTCTGCTAGATTGTGCTTGTCGCTCTCCTTCTTCCTCACTCACCATCCTTTTGGTGGAATACTCTTGTTCTTGACACAAAGGAGACCTATCTGGTGTCTCACTGACTTTCTCACCTTCTTGTGCTTCCCTCTAAAGCCAATGGTAGAGGCTTTTGATGACGATGACTTCCTAGCTTTAGAGGCTGGGGATTCTCCCCCCACAGGTCTTCCACTAGTGGCCAATGCTTTTGCCAATGTTTCTATCATCTTCCTCATGAAGCTGCTTAGGTTCACCCTGTTAGACTTGGCAACAATGCTCTCTAGCATTGGCACGTTGATTCTACTCATCAACACATTGTACATTTGGCTGGAGAACAGGGCTGCACCATTTTGGCCTTTATTTGTACTTCAAGGTCGGGGATGTCAGCTAGGACGATGCCATCATTGGTGTGGACTATCACTTTTTCCATTCCCAAAATGTCATACACATCCCTTTTTGGTTGTCTTTCCACTTTATTGGGTAGGCCCATTGTTTGCTACACCAATTCAAGGCTCATCTCAATTTCTACTTAGCGGGCTTCATTCTCTTGATGCACCGTAATGGTACCGCAATTCCTGTGGAAAGTTTGAGGAATTTTACACACTTCTTGTAGTCCACAGCTTGGCCCACCTTCTCCACATACTTTTGTAGCTTGCACTGCTTCAGCAATTGATTGATGGCTAGATCCTCCATGACTATGTCTTCCAAATTCAGGATATGTGTGAATTTGAATTGATTGTAAGCCCTTGTTTCCAAGGAGAGGCCGTACTTTGCATGCTCCTCCTCAGAGAATGGAACTTTGCTGCTTTTCTCTGGATCTGTCATTGTAGGTACCTATCATAATACCATAGCTCTCTATTAGTTTTCTTAGGATAATTTTTTGTAGAAAGATGCATAGAAAATGGAAAAATCCTTATGGAGACTTAATTGCTTAAATAAAAAGAGACTTTTCCTTAAAACAATCCATGCATTCTGCAAAAATTTATGACGCTTTTACTCAATCATGAGTTGATTTTTATGCATTCTTTTTTGTTTTGAAGGTTGATTGAGGATTAAGGGTTTGTTTTTATGTTCCTCACAATTTATGTTCCATGATGCTTCATACTATTCACACATGCTTTCGGCATTCAATTTGAAGTTTTGAAGTTCAAGTCATGTTCCGTTTTTCTTTTCCATCTTACCCCCTCCCCCTCCTGAGAATGATAAGAATCCTTTTAGGATTGGAGGATAAAGGGTTAAGGGAATTTAAGTGTGTGCTTTCTGTGCTTTACTTCTTCATGAACCAATTGTAGAAGTTTGGGTTATACTCCAAGTGGGCGTGATAGTCCATGTCATGAGGTCTAATGCCTATGTGCATAATGTAGGTTAGGACATATTAGAGTTCAGAGAAAAAGAAATGGAGACAAAGGCTCATGATAACTTAGTAACTACTTGTCCTCTCTTGGCAAGATCAATAAGTGGATGCATAGAATCATTAGATTGGGAAATATTGGCTATAATAGCACCTTGCTCCCATTAGTGCTCAAAGAATTTGCTAGTCATGTCTCAACCTAGGTTGCATAATACAAAACATGGAATTCATGTTACATAGAAAATACATGACTATCTACCTAGATTGATATTGTATTAGATTAAAAATATCATTAGCAACATACTTTTGTATATAATAATTATTATATAAAAATAATTATTAATATAAGAAAATGTTCTTTGGTATGAAAGAAGATTCCCTCCAAATTCTAAGGCTTAGATCTAGTAGCATGCCCAAAGGATTATGAGTTGAGAGATTAACAAAATAAATGTAAATAACATATGGAAAAATTACAATTTAACTAGTTTGCAAATTGATCAATGTGTAGCTTAATGATATCTAAGCTATATCAATAATTATAGTTAGTAAAATTAATAATGACTAATTCTTAGCCTTGAATTAAAAGTAAAATGAGAATATTCAAACTATATACATTTTAAGCCAAAAAAATTATAGTTAAAAAATAATATAAATTTATTTAGATTTTTAGTAACATAGTAATAATATACTTTTTATAGTTTAAAAGTAAAATAATTAATTAGTGACTCATCAATGAGTTATAAAACTAGGAAAAGGAGTATTGGATATGCTCAATGCCCCACCCTCGTAACAATGATCCATGGTGCTCAAAGTTTTAGGGCCCCCTTTATGAGGAGAAGTGATGTGTGAGCCCATGGGTCATGACTTGTATACCAAATGAGGTCTATGTGGCTGAATGGCCAAAAGGTGGCCTTTGTGGGTCTAATCTTTGTAAGTAAAGTGGTTATGTTGGTAGCAACTCAAAGCATAAAAGCATCAAGTTATAGAATGTGAGAGTTATAATGGATCCTTGTTTTGGGGCCTAGGGATAGTTTTTGTGGCCCCTAGCTTTGGGCTTTGAGGGGGCTAATGGCCCCCCTTAATAGGGGGCCACCCCTTTGACTCCATGATAAGGAGAATATTCCTTGTTGAATCCAACAAAGGTTCATAATATGGTAGGTTGGACATACTAACTTGAATGCCTTTGTGAATTATACAAGTGATATTTTCTCAAAACTATCATTAGCTATTTTTTTCCTAGTCACAGTTCTTCTAGCTAGCCTTAAGCTCTTTACCTATCATTCGCCTAGATCACCATCTAAGCTTACAATGGAAACACATGGGTTGACAAGCCATATTTGTATTAGTTTTTTTGGAATTAAAGAAATTTCTATTATTCTCAAATTAGCTCCCACTACATTTAAGTTCTGCTGCCTAGACCAATGGATTCAAGTTTGAGCACCTGCACCCCTCAAATTAAGCACCGAAGTAGGGTTGCATCCCCGAATCAGTGCTTGAGATAGGTAGGGGATTTGGGCTTTTAATCTTTAGAACATGTAAGTATTTTGGGTTTTTGATGCATACACAAGTAGGAGGATTCATTTCAATATTTGTGTTTTGATTCTTGTTGCATTCAGAGTAGGATAGGAGCAAGAAATTAAAGGAAAAAGCTTTAGGGTTTCTACTATAAAACTAGCCAAAACAGGGCAAAATCGGGGGAAAAATGGGCTTGCACTCCATTGACAAGGCTTGAACACTAACGGGACATCACTTGGACATTACGACAAGAGCTTAAGACCCAAGAAAGGGGGTGGAAGGCTCATTTTCAGTTTCTGCAGTAGAGAGAGAGAGAGAGAGAGAGAGAGAGAGAGAGAGAGAGAGAGAGATTAAGGTGAATCAATCGGCTACCACATGAGTTTTCCGTGCACATTAGGTACATAAGACCCTCCATGTGTATGCATTCTTGCATTCTAGAGTTCCTTGTGTGTGAACGTGGCCAAAATTGTTGCCATGAATCGATTTTTTGTTGTCGCTAGTTGCATGCTAACGGAATCAAACACGGTCCACAGGGGTATGATTCCTAGAATCAGACACTTGGACATTCGATTCCTTGAACTCGCACATTCGGACAAACTTGAGTTGTCCGATCAAACATTGTCCATGAAAATCGAACCATCCCTCACCCTATCCGATCAGACATACACCCCATCCAATTCAGATGATTGAACTCATTAAAATCGGACACTTCCAAAATCGCACTCAGCCACTCGAACAACAGACTAAAATTGGATGTGGTTAAAATCAGACGATTGGCACTCAGACACGCCATAATTGAATATTTTGAAATCGTACAGCTAAAACCGGACGTCCAATTTTGAGAATCAGACATTGTCAAATTGGACCAAAACCTAACAGGAGAATTTGACAAATCTAGCGCATCCTGAGCAAGGAAGAACACCACCCATAATCTAGGGGGGACTCCGAAAGCCTTATAAACAATATTGACCCTAGAAATCACAATCGCATGACTAGACACGATCACTGACATTCACGTCAGCTTTTAGTCCCTATTAGAGCCATGAGATGGACCCCAAAAACCAATTTGACCTTGATCAAGATGAACAACGTAGCATAGACCCTAGAGACTAGAGAAAGTAGCCAATGAGCATAAAGCCCTATTCGTCCAAGCACTTAGACCGGAGTGTGGAAGCTACACTTATTATCCTATGTTCACACCCACATTGTTTTCAACACTTGAAGTGCACTTGGAAAAACTGAAAGCCTGATTTAGCACAGTGCATAGAAAAGAGCACCATGCATACACTGAGCAAATGTAAATTAAGGATTGATTGTCAATTAAAAGAAACACACTTAGACTTAATAAACAGAACGAACCCACCAATAAGAGGCGATACACAAACCTAGACAGGGGATCAAGCAACCCCAATTGGTAGGGCCAAGTGATATACATAACAAGAAAGGCTAAACGCTTGAAAGGAGCAATACCATTAGGAGCACAACGGTGCTCGACTTGATCAACCTCATTGACAACTTAGAGGAGTAGGAAACCATAGACATGGTAGAACCATGTATAAATTATGAAAACGAGGAGCTCAACATAGGAGATTTCCCGATCGAAATCAAATGGATGGTGAATGCATACGACTCACAACCCAATGTAGAACACCATGACAGACCATCAGAAGACATCATAGTAGACCTTGAAGAGGAACGAAAGAAGCTAGTGCAGAATGGCCTGCAAGGCATATCATAATACCACCGACAACAGCATGCTAGGAGATTGTGGTAGGATATAGAAATTTGAGAAGTCCAACGCGTGCTAGCCCTAGCAAATAGAAACTGAACATGACCAAATGTAGAAAGGGAGAGAGTGCTAGAGGTAGACTTAACCTCAGGGGGGGTCACTCTTGAATATATGTATATATAACGTGAGTTCAAAATAAGGGGTTTTTTAAATACCATTTTTATACATTTTTAACATACAGAATGGTGTCATATAAAGGGGTTACTTACAGATTGAATAGAAAAGGGTTGTGTTTTATTCAAGAAAAATTCACAGATTAGGATATTTATAAATAGGCCATGAACGCACATTATATAGGGAATATATATATAGTGAGCCCCCCGAGGACTTAACTTTGAGTGAGCTTCTCATGAAGCGACAGATAGACAACATGTCAGTAGAGCAAAGTGCTACAGTGCTAGCAACATCGTTGCTAGTAGGATTCGGAGTTAACCTAGGCTCCAAGAGCCAATCAAGAATCCCTATAGTTACAAAATAACTAGACAAGTACTCGTTGAGCAACGATTTGTATAATTTTGTGGAGCAGCTTGAGCAGGTCTGCGAGGCTAATGGCCTCACAGATCTTGCCTAGCACTCACAGGATTTTGGCCTATGCTTAGGCAACAAAGAACGGATGTGGTACACTAGTTTAGACAATGCTGAATGCAATAACTTCAACACCCTCAAGAGTCCCTTCATCAAAAGGTTCTCTGAGGCAAGATACTCTAACAACCTCATAGTTAGATTGATGAATGTCAAGTAGAAGGACAAGGAGGATATGTGAGACTATGTCACCTATGTGTGGAGTCTTTTCAAGAGAATCCCAACTGTCGCAGGAGAGACCTAGAAAATGAGTGGTCTCACCTATGTTCATAAGTGGAATCCGAAGTGAAGAGCTTTACAAGGCCTTATTGAGCAACTCAACCTTGCAAAAGGATGTGTTAGCTAGGGTATTTGAAGAAGCCATACGAGTGGATGATTTGCTCAAAGAGAGGAGCTCAAGACTTGCCACCCGAGACATCACTGCTCTTGGAACCTCAGGAAGAACTCCGATCCCTAGTGATGGATCCACCCAAGGGACCCAAGACAAAAGAAAGAATGTCGATTAGAGCCAGGAGTTGGTAGATGTGAAGCTAGAGTTGGCCAAGCTGTAGGAGATGATGAGAAGGCCTATGTGGTCGCATGTCCAATGTGTGCATTATGGTGAAAACCATGTTTCAGCTGAGTCTCAAGACCCTAGGTCTCGACCTTATGCCAATTGCGGTAGGCTTGAACA
Organism: Lygodium microphyllum; assembly: GCF_053477565.2. NCBI lineage: Eukaryota > Viridiplantae > Streptophyta > Polypodiopsida > Schizaeales > Lygodiaceae > Lygodium > Lygodium microphyllum. The sequence goes on from NC_141161.1 coordinate 65,023,514, forward strand.
AAATGCAATGCATTGCAGACTACCAAGGAGATTTCCATATTCATAGCCTTACAACTAGCCTTACCTAGGGAATAGGCCTCCAAAATTCTTCGAGAGAGGAGCCCCATTGGCCCTCCTAGCACCTAACGATACAAAGCTAGCCAACCCTAGGATAGAGATCAATTACATGGGCATACCTAGGCTGGCTAGACCCTACATAACCCATCCATCAAGCGACACTCTAGTCCACTATGTAGAGGAGCCTAATGATGAGGAGCCCTATGTGAACCCTTATGTCTCATATGATGAAGAGGAAAATCCAATCATCATGGACTATCGGCCAATGTCGGTGATGGTGGTAGGGAGAGGAAGAGGCAGAGGCTTAGGAGGGTAGACCCAAGAACCAATTTCTTGTTGGACTTGATCACTCAAGTCACATCTCCTCGCACTGCCTCTCGAGGGAGCAAGCTAACTGAGATAAGGCATCAGATGCACTGAATGTGGAATCACTCACCTTTTTGCTAATTTCCCTAAGCAAAAGCCATCCTCTAGCTTGGCAATTGTGCCATCAGTACCACTTTGGATGATATCCAAGAACTCTAGTAATCAACCAACACCAGTGCACTTACCGCAAGCACCTCCAATGCTAGAATCCCCTGCAAATGTAAGAGTAGCCATCATCATTGAGATTGAGGAAGAGGGTGAGGAAGTGGGGGCACCTACCTACCTATGCATATCAACGACCGCCTAGAAGATGCACATCTTTGATGCACTCATTGAGTAGGGGGCTGACTGTAACATCCTTACGCATGCTCATTGAACCCTCATTGGTCAGCCGCCAACACTAAACTCAATCCATTCGGAGGACAATCCTACTCGCTATTGGAAAAGTTCAAAATAGTGATCTCTTTTGAGATTGAAAGCCTATCTATGATCTTTTATGTGATGCCTAACACCAAGGTCATTGGTAAGGAATTGCTGCTAGGATGCACATTCAAGAAACAAATATACTCCAATGTTAACTATGACTTGGAGCACATTCATCTTGCCATTGGCAATGTTTGGATAGTGATGGCTTTTAGCAAAGGAAGCACAACTCAATCAAAGCCTACGATCTCACTACTGGAGGAATAAATGCAAGGTCTAAGGAGGGGGTGGTAGCTTGACCCATCCTACAAAGATAGGTTGGATGCAGCCTAAGGGAGACACACCAAAGATCACTGAGCACGAGATCAAATGGGTGCCCAAACAACAACCACAACTGCTTGGAAGCCAGCCCACACGAATCCGTGACTATAGAATATCACATCCTAGGCTTAGGAGCCAAAGCTGGGGCTACCAAAGTAGACGAATGATCAAGCCGTGATGGGTCCCCAAAGCCCTATTGCATGCTCAAGGCTACTATGAAGGCAAAAACTAGATTTGGATACCCAAGTCTAAGAATGGTACAGGTGCTCCTCAATCCAAGCCCTCTAGCCCATCTCCACAAAGCAGTGAGCTAACTAGGGAGGGGAAATCCATTACCTCAAAAAGCACCAAATCCATAGAACCTCATGAGCACTATCTACCAAAGCCACAATCATCTGATTCAACCTAACACTTTCAGTGTTCCAAGTTCTCCACAAGCTAGGAGCAACAGGACAACCAAGCCATAGGACCGAGCTATCACACAAGCGGTTGATGGAAACCCCATTGAACCACCCATGAGGTAGGCATCAATGATTTAGCTATCCAGCTCCAACCAAATCCCAATCTCTCGTGGGCCTTAGACCCTCCTATAAGCGTTAATCCATCCTTACGTTGGCCATGGACCTAGTCACAAATATAGGGGATGACTTGGTCACCTGCATTAGGTGTTTGGACACCACAATGCTAGCTAAGAACTGTGAATAGTTGTGGACTTAGGCCACCTTGATGAGCCATTAGCAAGGGAAGTGTGCTCCTTGCCATGGAATTGGGAGAACTATGATTTTCTATTTGTTAAGATTCACGAGGTAGCCAAGGAATTGATTGACAATGAGATCTCTCAAGAGCAAGCTTGTGCTCAATGGCTGATCACATCATATTGCAAGGATGAAATCCCTACAATATGCCAAGAACTAGGAGAGCTAACAAAGATAGCCAACTTTGACTCTTCCTTCTTGTGGAAGTGGTATGCTCTGCATCTCCAATGGGAACAAGTGGGCTACCAAATCATGACCAATGTTGAGTAGAGATGTGCAATCAAAACCACTGACTACAACCCTAACTATGTGGCTCCTACCTCGCTTCAAGTTTTGGACATCATGTGCAAACAACCTCTAGAGGAATATGTCAGGGCCCACCCCTATTTTGATCAAATCCTAACCGAGGAAGAATTGCATGTTGCTAGTAGGATGAACTCTGGTGACTTTCTCACTGATGTCTTGTTGAGACTCAAGCTCGTTTGTCTTCTGTCACTTGTTTACCTTAGTGAATAAGGTTAAGTCACACTGACTTAACCATGATTAGATCTAGGTCAGTTGATCTTTGTATGTGTGTTGTACATACAGTTGACTTTTGGTGACTGTGTGTGGATGATGGAGAATGAACTGAAGGGAGTTGTCTACTACCCTTGGGCCTGAGCCTTTGTCTCCATCTCTTTTTCTCCCCTATCATTTTAGGTTGGGATGCATCAATTGTAACTCTAAATATTAATTTCTTCAATTATTTACTTCATATTGTGCTACACATTTTTCTCTCTTTCTCTTTTTACATTATCACCATCATTATCTCTCTACTCATGTGTGTAAAAAGCGTCCCACTTATAATTTAGCTATGTGATGTCCCTTTCACATTCCTTAATGTGAGAAGATTGGTCCCATTTTTGTACATGCTAAAAGTGCACATTTTCTCTCTCAATGTATCTCTCATACTTGATAATATTAACTTTGGATATATATTTAAGTCTAAATGTCACTTTATTGTTCCTGATACAAGTGCTCATCAGTGTGGTGTTGTGTAGCCTTGATTGCTCCACATAACACTTGGGTTGACACCACTTGGACTTATGTGGTTAATGTTTAATTTAAGTGGCTCCAGAATTTGTCTCATTTTTTCTTACCCCACAGTTAAATTACAATTGTGATGTTGCATCAATAGATACGATGATGCCATAAAATAGTTACATTGCAATGTCACACTAAAAATTTCATTGTGATAACTTTAAATTGTGGGCATCCAAGGGTCAAAAGACCCTTAAGCACTTTAAAACCAGGTACATAACCCTCTTGGAATAAATCCAAGATGATGAATAAGATAAATCACACCCTAAAACCTTGATTTTCACAAGCTTGTCCTAGTGAATAGTTTGCTAGGATGATTATTCACTACGATTTTGCACTTGTTTTCTATGCAATGTCAATTCAAAAAGACTTTTTCTTCCACACCAAGTATCAAACATACATATACAATCTTATATCCACTTAGAAGAGAAAATCAAGCAAACTACAATAGAAATAAAGTCAATCCTATATCTTCTCTATTTGCTTTTAACTCTTTTTTCCCCTAAATAAATACTATCCCCAATGGGTTTGAGAGTGTTATCCTTATTCTGTGGGAGAGAAATATCAACCCAACATTATGAGTGTGTAGAGTATCATCATATCCTAACACAATAAAATAAAAATGTTGAGGCACATGAGCGCGACGTGGTAGACCACCTTTTCTTTCAAGGGTTTTCCACAAAAGCTTACCTCTCACTCACACATAGGTTGTTCTCTATCTCCACATCACTCATTCCTCTTCTCCCACTTCACTCCTCTAAGGATACAACTAGGAAGAAGAAGAAAGCCCAATAGCTCAATTGGCACTCATCAATATCTCAACCTCAACTATTATGGTCAAATTGATGTGGGGGGAAGCTCTGATGGTCTCCATAATGCAAGCTCCAATGTGCACTTATTTTCCACGCGTACTCAAGAAAGCAAGGAAAGATAAAAGAGAGCACTCAATAGAAGAGAAAATGGGAGAACACTCAAAAGAGAAAATAGGAGATGCTCTGATACCCTTGATCTCAATAAATCTCACAAAAGTACACTACCTCAGAAATATAAAAGAGAGAACACTCAATAGAGGAGAAAAAGGGAGAACACTCTAAAATGAAAAATGGGAGATGCTCTAACACCCTTGATCTAAATAAATCTCACAAAAGTACACTACATCACACTCACTGAAGCTTAAGCTATGGAAGATGAATAAGAAAGAAGAATAGAGAGAAGGGAGGTCCACACAAGTTTGCATAGATGAGAACTGTATGTGATTGGCCATGAGAAAGCCTCAATATAATGCTCTTCTGGTCATAGACTTTCTCATGGCATTTTTTTGTTGGATTTTATAAGTTGCACAAAAGAGATCCCAGCCTTTATGTTTACAATGAATGCTCATAGTTTGTAGGATTCAAAAATTGAAATAAACCTTACAATGGGATCAAGAAAAAAAACAATCAAGGAGTGCCTAGTTAGACAAATTTACATCTCTACATGCTCTCAAAACCAATAGATTCCATTGCATCTACATTTGAGAGTGTGAATGATCCCTATCATAACCTAGGAGTGTCTCTAGAGTAGTGGTGGGTTGATGATCAATCAATGAATCATCTACATTCGGTCAAGCAAGCATATCATGCTATAATGCTAAGATCCCCATCCTACAATATACATAGCCTAAAGTCTAAATCATGGTTTGAGATGAAAAATGAGATATTCCCCTAAACCCAAGCAGCTACACCTCCATCATTACCATCTAGCCCTTACTACTTCAAACTCCCACTTCTTTTGCAATGACAAGTCAATCTAAAACTTGGGCATGGACTTGTTGATATTAGAGAGCCTCCTCTTCATTGCTCAACTCTTTAAGTTCTCACTCAAGATGATATGCATCATAGAGTGCATGGCTAACAAGTAAAAACACTATTTTCAAGCCTCTTGTCAATGCACCAACATTGGTTTAGTTTAAGAATTGGCTATTAGAACAGTATGAAAACTATATGGTTTTTGTCAATCTTATACTCTGGATATATAATCATGCACAAGTCAATTTCAACTATGATACCCAATCATCAATACAAAGGATCACATACTCAACATGTAGACTAGCTGAAAAGAAACTCACATGTACTTGAGAAAAAAGTTTTGGACGTAAGGATGTGGAAAATCGATTGAAGGAGATAGCGAAGGTGGAATGTCAAGTGCTTCAACCGATATGGATGAAGACCTTCAACCAACAATTTCCACTCCACAGACAAGCATCAACAAATATGTATGAAGATCTATAACCAACAAATCAATCTAGTAAATACTACAATACAAAAATACAAAAAGCTATAGGGAGCACAAAAACAATAACAAGATTTGCAGAGTAGCATAAGGATCAATGTAGACCCCATAAAAGCTCACACACTTTGAGGCAGCTAAGATGGAGCTAAGCATATGTATCTGAGAGGAATTGATGTGCTATTTTGATACCACTATTTGAACAGCCTCAAACACACACACAAATACACTACAAGAGTGAGCAAAGAATGTGGTGGACTAGAGACAACAAAACTAAAAGCAAAACTCTAAATTATTGGTTACAAATATCCATAGTTAAAAAATGGAGAAACGTCCCTCACTAAAGGAAGGTATAGCTTGCCCATTTTTCATTTGATATAACAAGTTGTTCTACGCACATCACCCATATAACTTCAGAGCTATCAAATGGTTTGTTAAAACGTTTTATATTATGATTTTTTTTTTTATAACCCATGCCAACACCAGTAAATATAACAAGAGGGACAAAAATGTAACTCAAGCATTTACATGCATCATGTCACACATGTAGTAGATGCAATGTCTGATTAAGAATGGGAGAGATGAATGAGATATCTAGGGTTAGCACGGGAATACTCAGTTACACTGATGAGGTATTTGAGGTGTTGAGAGACTTAGTTGGGTATCAATTATCAATAATCAAGTCTCTCTTTATGTTCCTTGCAGCTTTCATGACTCCTCCCTCTTTCTCTCTCTTTTCCTATATTTGTCTCTCCTTTGTTAGTATTTCTCTCTCTTCTTCTCTTTCTTTCTCCCTCTTTCTCTCTTCTCTCTATAGCCTCCTTCCTTCTCTTTCTCTCTCCTAGGTCTCCTTCATTACAATTGGTATCATAGCTATGTGCTTTGATCCTTCTCTCTCTTTCAAATCTAGTTTCCCCTTTTAGAGAAGTGGAAACCCTAGTTAATTTAGGCACACATGAGTACTCAATTAAGCTAGCAGCCTTTTTTCAAGGACAAACATGATCCATGACAAAATTTGGAGGTTTATTTGGAGGTAACCATACCAATTTAGTAGGTCATCACTTAAACCTAGGAAAATTTTAGGGGTCCAAGGTCAAATTTGGAGCTCCATGAATTAGAGAAGATCTTTACTATAGTCACTTTTGGGAGGAAGGCTTTCTCCCTCCTCTTCTTGCAAAGCTTTTCTCATAGTTTTCATGGAGGGTACCCTTTCCTCTTCTCTCATGCTCAATGTGGCCAAGATCTTCATCAGCAAAACCATGGGGCAAGAATTCTCCACATCTATCTCAGCAAGTAGACACTCATCATTGTGCCCCAAATACACAAGCAAGAGACCACAAAAGGCAATCCAAAATTTGTGACACATATTTCATTGATCAAGCTAGCCTCTCTCTAGCTCCTTCAGCCTTGGTTCCCCTCTCTAATGCTTCTCCAAAGCTTCAAGCAACCTTCTTCCACTCCTTGCTTAGCATTTTTACCTCTCTTCTTTAGCATAGGGAGCTCTCACACTTTGAAACTCTAAATCATAGCAAGCAATTGTAGCTCACAGCTTGGAGCTCTCTTGAACTTCAAGATTCATTCATCTGTGGGTGCCAACGCTCTTCCACAATGAGTTTACTCTAAGAAGGGGCCAAGATTGCATGCTTGAAGGAGGATTCAAGCATCAAGAAGCAAGATGGAGCTGATTCTTGAAGATTCTAATCAGGAGCACTAATCTTGGTGGACATGCACTCGAGAGTTGAAGACCCTTCTTCAACAAAGTTTCACCAAACTTGAAGTGCTCATGGCTCTCCATTGTGCAAGATGAAACTTCAAGGGTACCCGATCTTCATACATGAAGCTATAAACTCCATGGGGGAGATAAGTCATTGAATCCTACCCATAATTCACTAAGGTTACTTGATCAAGAGCTCTTCATTTACTAAAATTGGAAATGCTACATTAGTTATTGATAAGTCCATTCCTCTCATTGCATTGATGCATTCAAGAATATAAATTACCTTGTAAACTCTATATTGTCATGTGCTTACTGGTTTTGCCAAACCATTTATGAGCTCATTGTAATTCCCTAATCATGATTTCCTAACTTGTTTTACCGATTAGTGAGAGCCTAAAATAAATTGTAAAAGGGTAAGCTAGCATCTAGTGAGTCACTAGACTGCCAAGGCAATCCCTTCCCCATCCACTCTGTTGTCTATTCCATGCATATCATGAAAAGCCCAAAGATTCTTTTCGATTGGATGCATTTCGTATTGGTTGTTAATTGAACATGTCTACCATGTATACTCTATCCAAGGAAAAGTTCTATGCTAGGTGAGGTGGTAAGCCAAAAAACCACTTAAGACTGTGAAGGGGTGCACCATGGTCCGAGGGGAACTTTGCCCACCTCCCGGGGATCCAAATCATGATACTTGTATGTAGGTGCAAGTACAGTTTGTAAAGAGCCCCAACCTCGAAGGAAAAACACTTGGAAAAATGCAAATGTATCGGCAAGACATATATGATGCTCTTGAGATGTAAGCAATGAATGGAAATGTACATGACCCAAAATCTATGCTAAGATTGCACACAGAAGCGGCTCATTGATCCAATACTCACATGGCTCTCTATGATACTAAGCAACCCTATACTCACCTTGAAGAGGGAAAATTCCCATTTGATTCGAATCAAAAATCTCCCCAATCAGAGCTACAAGTGAGGAGATATTGCCATTTTAGTGCACTAAGGTCACTATGGATAAGGTGTAGACCGCCACTCCAAGACAACCATTGAGATTGAGTTGCAAATTTCTCTAATCATTTTTTAATTAAAAAATTTTCATAATCTTATAGAGGTCTTTTCCCTCTTTGGTTTGAATCAAAAGGTTTCCCAATCGGAGTTTCCCAACAAAAGATGCACCTAATAGTGGGTCTAGTTAACTACACCTAAAAATAGAGGCAAGGGCAAGGCTCAAGATAAACTCTAGAGAGATATTATCAATGCTAGAGATCATATCATTGATGAGTCACATGGACAAGACTCACTTGAATGTGGCCTAATCAAATAGCCATTCCAAGATGGATTTGTTGATTGAGTAAATAGCACTCTCTAACAAGCAAGTCACGCTTGCTTAACCCCATGCTCAAGCCCAAACTCAACAAACCTTGGATAGACTCACCACCCTTGTCCTCAAATGGCTACCAATCATTCGTAAGACAAAGAAAGCCAAGATAGGACCAAATTGAGGCAGCCCACTCCAACCCCAAATTGTAATTCTCAGCCCGATTCAAGACAGCCCACTCCACCCACCAATAAAATCTTGTAGCCCAATAGTATTGGAAGTAAAGGCTTCCCATCAACAACTTTGAAGTGGGTGAACCATGCAATATGAATGAAAAACTAGTTATGAGTGCTCTCCCCACATACCTTGGCATTAGAAGTCAGCCTCCACTTTTGAATCACTTTTAGCCTCCACATGGCCAAAATGGATAGGTTGATAGTCATGGGTAGCATGCACATAATGGACAATATGACCACAATGGTGGACAACATCCATATAATGGACAACAAGATCCTAATGGGCAACATGTATATAATGGATAGCAAGGTCCCAATGGGCAACATGGATGGTATGGGAAATATGTATTTAATGGGCCTCATGGTCACAATGGGCAGCATGGATACAATGAGCATTATGGATATAATAGGCAACATGCTTACAATGGCCAACATGGCTTGAATGGGAAGCCAAATGCTTATGATTGGGAGATCCAAGATAAGATAATCCTTGCCAAATACAATGGCCAATCTTCGTCTCCATTGGATCTAGAGGAGTGGACGGCCAAGTTAGAATCCTACTTTGATCTCTACCCTTAGACAGATGACCAAAAGATACACTTTGCCACACTTCATCTTTAGGGTTTTGCATATACTTGATGATGCTATGTAAAGCATGAAAATCAACCTGTTCATGGATTGGATAACTTCAAGGCACATATGGTATAAGTGTTTGTCTCTCCAATTGAAGCGAAATGGTTGGCTAGGAGGTGGTACCAACTAGAGCAACGAAGCTTATCCGTGAGAGTACATGAATCAATTCCTTAGCTTGACAATGCATGTGGGAGTATTACTGATGATGCAAAGTTGCATATCTATATGGCTTAGAACCCAATTTATATGTGATGGCATAAAATTCCATTACACTTTTCTAAGTGATAGAGTTGACCAAAAGGTATGCCCGCAAAAACAAAAAAGACATTGGATTTAGCCCTATTTTGGATACCAAAGAGAAATGGCTAGAGAAAGCCCTCAAGGAAGTGCTTATGGGGGAAGTAACATGCCATAAAATATCCACTTACCTGCCATTTTATGCCTTTTTAAAAAACCTAGTTTTAGGCAGCAAACAACATAAAACAAGCTAAAAATAGGCCAAAGAATGCTTCAGTCCAATGTAATCAAGGAGGCCAAAAATTCATCCTAGTGGATCTTTCTAGAGAGCAAAAAGAAAAGGGCTTACGCTTTCGATGTGGAGAAAAGTTCACTATGGATCATGCTTCAAAATGTGCCTATTATTAAATAGTTGAGCTCAATAGTATGCATGACTTTGAAAATGCGGAGGAGGAATATGAGGATTTGGATGCTATAGTACATGCTAGTCATGAGAACTATGATGGTGATATGAGTCAAGAATGATTCTATGATCCCCTAGACAACTTTCACTTTAACAAGGATGGGTGCTTGCCTCATGACCCAAGTAAATATGCCTTCATCATATGCCCATATACCACCACTTCCATATATTGCATCTCTATGGACGCATGGACAGGCTCTAGGAGTCCAAGCATGCTGCAACTACAAGGGAGAATAAATGGGAAACATGTTTTTATTCTTGTGGATGGTGGCAATACTCACTGTTTTTTGAAAAGGTCAACCGTAGATCATTTAAGATGATTTTCTACTGAACTATAATAGCCCCTAAGTGTGCAAGTGACAAATGGTGAGGAGTAAATTAGCACTCATATGCTCTAGAGGATCTTTATGCTTGACTGAAAATTGTCGTTTGTGGACTTAATTGCACTTGATATGGGTCCCATTGATGTTGTTATGGGCTATGATTGGCTAAAATATTTAGGGAAATTTGCCATCGATTTCTCTCAACTTTACATGGATTTCGTTATGCATAGACAACTCATACACTTAGAGGGAATTTAGGATAATGCAAAATTTTATCATATTACAGCCAAGCAACTCAAAAGGAAATTCAAGAAACAATCACAAATATTTATATTGGATTTGATCAAAGAAATTATAGATCAGTCCATAATTTTTTTATGAGTACAAGGATTTATTCCAAATACATGTAATCCTTCCACCTAAGAGATAGATGGATCACCCCATTGACTTGGAGCCCCATTCAAAGCCAATGAACAATCCACCTTATAGGCTCTCAAAGTGTGAATATAAAGAAGCTGCAAAGCAATTGAAGGAGTTTCTTGAGATGGAGTTCATTGAGTTGATTATTCACCTTATGCATCCCCAATTCTATTAGTTAAGAAGAAAGATGGGTCATTCAAGATATATATTGACTACAAGGACTTGGACAAATTTACAATTAAGAACATGTGCCCCATACCTAGGATTGATGACTTGCTTGATGAGCTAAAGGAGACAAAGTATTCCACAAAGATTAATCTAAGATCTGGCTATGATCAAATATGCATGAGAGCAAGTGATGAGATTAAAACAGCATTTTGCACAAATCGAGAGCTTTATCGTTTCCTTGTGATGTTGTTCGTGTAGTTAAATACCCTTGCTACTTTTCAGAGTCTCATGAATAAGATCTTACACCCCTTTCTTTTTCAATTTGTGCTTCTATTCTTTGATTACATTCTTATTTACAACAAGTCATTGAGAGAGCACTTACTACACATCAAGAGGGTGTTTTACATATTAAGGGAGCATGAAGATGTTTACAAAGAAGAGCCTCATGAACAAGATCTTACACCCCTTTCTTTTTCAATTCATGATTCTATTCTTTGATGACATTCTTATTTACAACAGGTCATTGAGAGAGCACTTGCTAAACATCAAGAGGGTGTTTGACATATTAAGGAAGCATATTCATGTAGACTAAGATAGAATATTGAGTCACATTGCGAGTAAGTATGGCATACACGCTAATCCTAAAAAGGTGCAATGTGTCAAGGATTGGCCCATGCCAACTAATACCACTTCTTTGCGAGGGTTTATTGGTCTCTCTTCATTCTATCGGAGATTTATTTAGCATTATGCAACAATCACAACACCTTTGTCTGATAGGCTGAAAAGAAAGCCTTCTTTTGGGATACTCCAACTGATCATAAGTTTAACCAACTAAAAGAATTGCTTACTTTAGCCCCCGTACTTGTTTACCTAGACTTCTCTAAATAGTTCATTGTCTAGTGTGATGCTAGTGGAAGGGGTATAAGTACTATCTTGTTGTAAGAATATGCTATCATTAAATTTAAGAGTAACAAATTGAATGAAAGAAAGAGGCAAATGCATGTATATGACCAAGAAGTGTTGGTCATCCTTCATGCTATCAAAAAGTGACATCAATATCTCTATGGCAACCAATTTAGAGTAAAAAGTGACCATCGAGTGCTCGAGCACTTTCTATCGCAGTCAAACTTGACTTCTAAACAAAAAAGATGGATAGCAACCTTATAAAATTATGGTTTTAAGATCACTCACACCAAAGGAAAGAATAATGTTGTGGTTGATTCCCTCTCTTATATATAGGCATGCAATGTTTCATCTATTTCTAAGCTTCACAATGATTGGATAAAGAAGCTTCAAAAGGTCTACTTACTTAGTGATAACTACAACCCTATCTTTCAAAATTTACAAGGTCTCATGGAAAACAACTCTCAATATCAACTCAAAAATGGACTCATTTGGTCATATAGCAAGATTGTAATCCCTCATACCTCTCCTCTTATGCAAAAGATAATTGAAGAGATACATTCTTCGCCTATTGTTGGTCATTTGGACATCGTTAAAATATATGATAGAATTGCAAAAAGTTTCAATTGTAAGGGCCTATAAAAGGATATTAAAGAACTATCTCTAGATATATACCATACCAACGAAATAAGGACAACACTCTTAAGCCAAGGGATTTGTTGTTGCCATTGTCTATCCCTAAGGAAAAATGAACACATATTACAATACATTTCATCTCTGACATGCCCATGAGCAATAAGGGTTAAACACAATGTTTTTCACATAAGTTAGCTAAAACCTTTTCTTACAACTCCCAAAGACAATGTGGAAGAGTTGCTATCCATAGATGAAGAGGGTATCATCCAGTACATTTTTGAGACAATCTCACTAGAGAAAGAATAAAGAAACTAAAAACCTGATCCATCCACAAATACCTAATTAAATGGTAGGATTTATCCTTGGAAAAAACCTTCTGGAGGCTAGCAACAATCTTAAATAAGCTTCCCCACCTAAAGAATGCAATTTTTGACAAAAGACTAGCCCATTTTGACCCAATTTGGCTTGCAAACAGCAATCTTAGAATAGTATTTACCCTACCCTGATGATAGTCATGTAAAACCTATATAGACTAAAAGTATATTTCATGAGCTTCATTTTGACACATCAAATGTCTCCATCACAACTGCCCATATAAGGTTATGATCAATTTTCTCCAACGGGCTTGTTTTAGACATCATGATATCCATTATTTGTCAGACCTAATATCAAGAATTGGTGGTCAAACTCACACTGTTGATTCAAAATGGGATAGATAGATAAGATACACAAGATTAGCACAAGAACACCGGATTATACTGATGGGGTATTTAAGGTGTTGAGAGACTTAGTTAAGGTATCAATTATCAATAATCAAGTCTTTCTAGCTCCCCCTCTCTCTCTTCTCCTATCTCTCTTTTAGTCTCTCTCCTCTTTCTTTCTCCCTTTCTCTCTCCTCTCTGCAATCTTCTTCCTTCTCTTTCTCTATCCTAGGTCTCCTTCATTACAGATATGGAGGCAGTATAATAGCATTTTTCTTTTGACACTTCACGGTAAACCATGGAATTTGCAGTTAGCTTGTATACCATCAATCATCAGCCCAAAACAGTTGGCACAAACAAAACGAAACCCACTTTTGGAATATGAGCAGCCATAATGCAGTAAGCAAACCATGTGACATAGTACACTTCATTAAAGCTAATGAAAGAGGTTGGTACATCATTTTGCAAGAATAGCTTCATGGACCGACGAGATCCAACATGGGGACGGTTCCAGCAAAGACAGGTCTAGAATCAAGATAAAACAGCAAACTGTATCATCAGCAGTACAGGCTGCTTATACAAAGCATAATAAGACACAGCGGTGATGCATATTTATAACACTAAGTACTAAATATGCAGATTTTTTGGGCATGAAAGAGGGGAATAAAACGCAATATCCGCTTATATATGGTGATCATACACTTCATCCAGGGTTTCAACCTGGCTACTTGCCATCTCAAGTTTATCCCTTAATGCCCATTGCAGCTTCAACAGCTGTTGCAGCTACATTATTCTCTGCCATAGGAACTTCAGAAAAGTTATTGGATGAGTTACCAGCACCCTCTGATGGGGTCTCAATGTCCACATTATCATGTCCAGTTTTCACCATAATCTCATCCACACTCTTAGCATCAACATCAGCGGACACTGCCTCAGTACTAATAATCTCAGTACTAATAATCTCATCCAGACTCTTAGCATCAATGTCAGCTGAAACTGCCTCAGCACTAGCAGGAGCATCTCTTCCCAACTCTCGTGTCTCCTCTATCAAACTAGTTTCATCTGCACTTTCTAATGCTTCAGAAGCCAAAGGTGATACATCCTCCTCTGCAGTGGCTTCCTCAGGAGCATCCACCAAATCCCATGATTCAGTAACAACCAAAGGTGAAATATTCTCTGTTTCAAAATATCGATTACATCCAGGCTGCCATTCAACTTCATTGTTTTTCCCCGTCAGCACAAATTTAAACTCAACTTGCCTTCCAACAGGTATGTCCTGGCAGAAAAAATGCACACACGATATATTATATGAACTCACGGTGAGATTAAAAGAATAAGCTTTGGAGTTTGAATGAAAAGAACCAGAAGCTTGAAAAGAAATAGCCAACCACAAAGGTTTTGAGGTGCCCATAAGAGATTGATTGAAAGGAGAGAAAAATGCACACACGATATATTATATGAACTCACGGTGAGATTAAAAGAATAAGCTTTGGAGTTTGAATGAAAAGAACCAGAAGCTTGAAAAGAAATAGCCAACCACAAAGGTTTTGAGGTGCCCATAAGAGATTGATTGAAAGGAGAAAGGTTACCAATTCAGCACTCCAGATGTGTCCATCTTCCCAGTACATAGGAACCGCTGCTTCAACATTCCAGTTTCCAAGCAATGGATCATTGCCCACCACATTGAATCTTTGGCCAAAATGGCATTCTTTTTCCAAGACGAACTTGACGTTAACAGAGGGACCTACTCCAAAGAAAAAAGTATTATTAGAAGTAACCCTGCAATCTGCAAGAGCTAGAGAAGCACTCGGTGTAATATTCAAACTAAAATGTCAACAGTCACACATGTTACTGCTGAGTGATCCAAGGGTCATGCATGGCTGCACTGCCCTTGGAGCTGCTGGGTTATCAACCCACCGACTCTGTTCAAATAGGAGTCAAGGATGGTAAGCCACTGGCTTATGAACCCACAGACTTGCATTCAAATCCTGTTTTTAAATTCCTATTGCTAGATGATCATGCCAATATAGCAATTGCACCCCTCTCTCCTTTTTCTCATAATGGGTAATTTATATTATATCAAATCACAAAGGCATACAAAAGGCAAATGACAAGAAAGATACAAAAAGTCACAGTAAAGAAGCAAAAGATATTGCCATATGCCAAGGAGCTAAATCCTCCCTAGGGAGAAGATCAGCATGCTGCACAATATCTAATTGCACACCTCTCTCTTTCTGTGAAATTTGTGTATTAATGTATGGGAATATTTACATCAGGCCTTCAGCCCAACCAAACAAGAATGGAAACAACTGTAATGAAGCCATTATGCTATCAGAACAACCTACTACATAAGTAAAAATGCACGCTCTCTCTCAAGCCTTCTGGCCAGCCACAAGAATCCTGTCAATCACAAGCCAAGCCAAAAGGCTATCAGAACATAGCATACAAATATCATGCGGACAGCACAATCGGAGTAGAGCAAACTATATCCAACCAAGGAGCAGCCACATTAGGGAGGACCAAGTCTGCTGAAATCCTAGAACAGATCTGCCATAGGAGTATCCTCAAACACAGGCCACATGACTACAAATACCTCATGCCGATCAAAAACAAAGGCATTACAGGTACACCAAATGTGCCAACCATCTAAGAAAGTGGAAGAGGCAGGGATGATCTGATTGCAAAGCAGACGAGGAAGGCATCTTGCCCAAAACCCAAGAACGGATGCTCTCTCTCTCTCTCTCAAGCTTTCAAGTTCAAAGGGCTTAGCATTTTAAATTGTGGAAGAACAATGGCCAATTTGTAGGTTAAGGCCAAGCACTCTTGGCAATGTGACCATTTTGGTCAATTGGACAGGCTGTCTGGTTGCCCATATTTTGGTCATGATCACGTGTTTACCAATTGTGGCCCCATTTTGCCTATTTATAGGCAGGTTGCCACCCTCGTTCAATCATCCATCATCCATCATTCAGCCAACCTTCCTCATTATTTTCTCATTCCCCTACTAACATCTAGCGCCCACACAAACATGAAGAACTGTGCGTTGGGGTTTGACCATTCCAGCCTTTTATCTTTCAGGCATCAATCAATTTATTCCTTCTCTCACCTGCATTTCTTTCAATCTCCTTCTTCTCTCCATATTCACTTTTCAAAAAAAAAAAAAAAGTATTCTTTTTACTAATTTGCATAATCAATTATCTACTAAAAATTTTCTTTGCAATTACTAGATATCTAGAAAAGAGTATTAGAGCTCTCCACTAATGAATGGTCATAGGTTATGATGGACTCACACAATGAGTTAGAAGAAAGATATTTCACATTTCCACCTATATGAACCAATTGGGCACTTGTGACCAAAACCCATGCATATCGAGGTCTAACTCAAGGGGCAATTGAGGGATTTGTGCTACCAGTCATTTGTATAACCAATGGTTGGGAAATAGTGGATTCTTGGAGAGTGATTCCTCTTGAATATTAGGCAAGGCTTGACTCTTCTTGGGATTGGAGCACAATCTCAATGTAGTACAAGATTTGAGGAATACAATCTGAAGAAATCACACAAGGGGTGTTAATTTTGGGGCCAATTGGATGTCAGATGTCCATTATTAAGTGGTAAAGTGTTTATTTCATTTTCTTTGAATTTATTGATTGTTGTGATTGCTGGTTAATCCAATCATTTACCAACCTATCCAAGAAACACAGCCTCTCTCTCTCTCTCTCTATCTATCTATATATATATATATATATATATATATATATATATATATATATATATATATATATATATATATATATATGAGAGAGACTTTGCTCAACAGTACTATGATTGTGGGCATTAGCATAAGCATATTTAGTTGTTTTCATCTTCATTGTTGTTCCCAAGTTGAGACAACATAATTAGATGCATCAGTTTCTTAGTCTCATAGGCCACTCCGGCTTTCTGAGACATAAATACATCTCTCTCTCTATGGAACCCATCCAAAGGCGAGGAGCAAGCACAATGGATCCTTAGCTCTCATACTAGATATACAATCTTTCACCATCACCCCTATCCCATTGTTGTTGCTGCAAATCACGTCTCCTCTCATTGAGCATCAATTGGCGTACAACTTGACTCCACCATGGAGATGCCCTCAACATCATTGGTGTACAATTTTACCAAAGATGTTACATACATTTATTTCGAACACTTGTAGTGTATGGTGCATTGCAAGACATGGAACCACACATACCTTTGAGAAGCTCATGACACGATCTGCCTCAACACGTAATACATCAGCTACCATGTTCTTGTGAGAGTGCACAATGGAAGAGGAACATGAACACAAAGAGAAAAGGAGAAGAGAGAAGACAATAGGAACAAAAGAGAAATCTGCATTGAATCTAGAAAGAATGATGAATACAATGATGGACTGATCAATCCTTGCATGAAGCCCAAAGCATCAATGACAGCACTAGATCAAGGCACCCTCAGGCTGGAAAATGATGGCAGCACCAGAGATGGTGACGGAGATGGTGATAGTCACGGAGATGGAGTGTGTAGCCAACAGCCCCTGCAAATGACAGAGAAGAACACCAAACTCCAAGTGTGCACCTGCAAAAGAGGAAGAAGAATGAATGATCTGCCCCAAAGTGGGACCAGCTATATATAGCTGAAATGCCCCTAAACTGGCCGACCAGCCACGTGAACCACTAAATGTGGTAGTTTGCCAGTAAAATCTGACCGACCAGCACCAGAAAATGCAGAAAATGCTGAGGCGGCAGGGAGAAAATGCTGGCAGGGGCAGACACGGCAAATCACAATCTGCAGGGGCTGCACAAGCTGATTGGTGCCTAGAAATGCACACTAATCTGACTAAGAAAAGAAATGCATACTCTAAATAGAGCTGCCTCCTTCATCAAAGCACATGACAGACATGTCAAAGCTCCTAATGTCCCCATCTCACTCAAACTCAGGCTCACTGGAAAGAGATGACAGTGCATGACAAACATGATTGCTAACACTTCTTTCCTCACACCAAGCATCCTCTAACTCACCCTCCCCCAAAAGCAAGAATGTCACACGAAAGAGAGAGTGTGATGATGAACATCAAGAAACTCATGCTTGCTTGCAAAGTGAGGAAGCACCATGGATATGTACACATGGGCAATCATGTGTAATCTTTCACCATGGATATGTACACATGGGCAATCTATTAGCAGAGTATTTGTCAGCTCATGTGTGAGTCTGAGCTTGATCTGGGCTGGGCATTTTTTATTAGGTATTTTAGGTATTTTTCTGGTGTGGCATTTTATGCCATTGGGGCATTTTATGCACCAGTCGGCCAGCATTAAATGCTGTCCAACCAGCATTATTGCTCCCCACTTTTTCAGCCTATTTATACTCAGTGGCTCCTCCTCAGTCAATCACTTCATCTTCACCATCTGCAGACTCTGTGGAGAGAGGAGCCAGTGCCAGTGCCCACGCAGCCAGTGACTCACTGTTGTATGCGATTGTCTCATGTTCAGATTTATGGATTCCATTTCCCGTGCATACATCTGAGTTCTCATCTGTATCGTGTTCTTTTCTTTTCTCTTTTTGTCTTGTGTTTCAGCAGTTTAATTCAGCACATGTTTATGCTTCCACCGCTGCTCCACTTCTGACATGGTATCAGTTTTCAGGATTTGTGTTTCTGCTGTGTTTTATTGCTGATTTCAGGACTGTTTTGTACCCCTGCTGATCAGACGACTGCTGTCGCAGCCAGGCAACCTGTTTTGGGGCTGTTTTCAGCCTGCGTTTTTTGCAGTTTTGCCATCGCCTGCTAGTTACGCACCCTCTGCTGCCTGCGTTTTTCATCTGCAGCTACTGGCAACAGTTTTCTACCTGTTTTTCTCCAGTTTACAGCCTGCATTTTGCTACTTCAGCATCTCTCGTGGTTGGGTGACTGTTACTTCAGGCCGTTTTTTCTGTTTTTGGCAGTTTTTGACTGATTTTTTGACTTTCTGCAGCAGATTTTGTCTTCTATTGATCAGATTTTGGGTTCTATTGCATGTGAACTCTCATTTTCTGTAGTCTCTGCTTGTGTTTTGGCTGTGTTTCCTCTCTAAATTCCATCTCTTCTCTACTTCTCTTCTTATCCTCTCCATATGGCTCCTCCGTGCACTTCCACTGATGCTAAGTTACATATGACCTCGATGCTTCTTGAGCATGAGACATCCTTGAGATTACCGGGGCGGCTTCCGGCACATTATGGAGACGAGGCTTATATAGCTTCAGAGAGGGGTGACGGGAAGAAGAAGTCGAAGGCCCAGTGTTACCACTGTGGCAAGAAGGGACATTTGCGGAAGGACTGCAAGAAGTTAGCGGCTTCCAGGAAGGAGCAGAAGACGAAGCGGGATGCTGACTCTACCGATGAGTCCTCTTCTTCATCAGACTCCGACTCAAATCCTCCGACCAAGGTGAAGTCCAAGGCGTGGAAGGGATCCTCTTCTTTGGATTGCGGGACGGGCTTGGTGGCCCCTTCCTCAGCTGCTTTCTAGTGGTGGTGATGAGGTCATCCCTCACGACTCTCTTGTGCCAGAGAGGGAGTGTGAGCGGGTGTTCAGATGGGGCAGCCACGCCTCATCTATACTTTTATACAGGTGCACAGGTTCCAGAGAGGGACATCCCTGACGCATCGACTTCAGTCTGGCGAAATCAAATCCTAGAGCTGGGATTGACATCCAGGTTCATGATGAGCTGGTCATCTGACAGAGAGCGGGAGGCTTTCGTCTGGAGCTCACATGAGGGGACACTTTGGCGGTCTGACCAAAGGCGGGGAATCCATGGTCACATATGTTCAGAGGCATTTTTGACAGGATGGTCTTGTATGCTACTGCAAGATATTGGTGATGGACACAGAGACATGGTATGATCTTCTCTATTTTCAGGTGTTTGGTACGATCGACATCAACATTAGGTTCTCTCCGAGGCACCTTGGTGGTGGCTTGATCACCCACTGCTTGGGTATCCATGGTTCTACTTGGTGGTTCTATGTTGTATAGTTTCTGATCCCTTTTCATTGTACTATTGTATTGTATCAGATCACTCATGATCTGAGAGAGGGTGTTAGCAGAGTATTTGTCAGCTCATGTGTGAGTCTGAGCTTGATCTGGGCTGGGCATTTTTTATTAGGTATTTTAGGTATTTTTCTGGTGTGGCATTTTATGCCATTGGGGCATTTTATGCACCAGTCGGCCAGCATTAAATGCTGTCCGACCAGCATTATTGCTCCCCACTTTTTCAGCTTATTTATACTCAGTGGCTCCTCCTCAGTCAATCACTTCATCTTCACCATCTGCAGACTCTGAGGAGAGAGGAGCCAGTGCCAGTGCCCACGCAGCCAGTGACTCACTGTTGTATGCGACTGTCTCATGTTCAGATTTATGGATTCCATTTTCCGTGCATACATCTGAGTTCTCATCTGTATCGTGTTCTTTTCTTTTCTCTTTTTGTCTTGTGTTTCAGCAGTTTATTTCAGCACATGTTTATGCTTCCACCGCTGCTCCACTTCTGACACAATCAAGTGTCCTCTAACTCACCCTCCCCCAAAAGCAAGAATGTCACACAAAAGAGAGAGTATGATGATGAACATCAAGAAACTCATGCTTGCTTGCAAAGTGAGGAAGCACCATGGATATGTACACATGGGCAATCATGCGTAATCTTTCACCATGGAGTGGAGAAAAAGAAGTAGGCAATAAGTTGGAGCACAACTTCTATGAGCTATTCTTAGGAAAAGACAACAAGGTAGCATAGAAGGCCTTCCAAAAGCCTAGTGCTAACTCCCTATTACCTCTGCAAAGGCGTGGCACATATATGCTACCTCCTCTACTAGGCACCTAGATATGCTCTCCCTCATCCACCAAAGAACAGCCATCAACAAACTATAGAATGTCCAAATTAGTAGCAGAGCACCTTTCACAAGCTAGAAACATATAGTCACCACTCTTCTTTGGCCCACTACAAAAGAGGAAGTGAGTCTCTAATGGAATCATAATGAGCTAAAACAAGAAAGAAAAGATTTGCATGTTACCTCAAGTAAACAAAATAGCATAAGGAGTGTGATTGCCTTCAAAGAGCTAGTCACCACAAAGCAGTGACAAAACTTTCATTCAAGAGTTAAAAGCAACAGTAGCAAACACGAAAGACAACCGAGCACTCAAGCATGGCACAAGAATGACCTCACTAAATCTAGATAAACAGGCCATTAACAAAAAGTCGAAGGTTACCACCACTGCCGAGGAAAATACACTCCATTAAACATGCACCAATGCAAGCAAAGGATAGTGCCAAGCTGCACATGAGTCAGCCCAGCTGAGCTCAATAGCCAAATGAGGCCAAATGCCAAGCTATGAGACACCCTTGGCTGCCATCAATGTACTAGTTTCAAAGCCATGTCGAAAGGTAGTTGTGCCCAACTCCACATTAGTTCACAAGCAGTTGGCATCACTCTGGTGCATAGGCACTTGACTCCTCTTCAAGGTGCAAGTTGGCACCACTCTGTTGCATAGGCATTTGACTTCCTTTTGTGTTTACAGTTTGTGCAGTCTCTCTTTCCTTATCACACTATATATTGGAATTTGGTTTTCTAACACAAGCATGTCTAATTTTGGATGAGAGCTTGGGATTCAAAGACAAGGTAGCCTTATTTTCAGTGAATGTTGCAGAACTAATCCATGTGAAGAGGCCTAATAAAGATTCTCTTTTAGCCTCTGCCCAATTCACTCCATCTCTTTCAGCCCAGTATGTCTAAGTTTCAGTCAGCTTGCTGAGCCTGCCTACAAATAAGCCACACTTTGTGCACAGCAGTTTGCTCATTGAGGTGACAACTTCTTAACAGGCCAGTCAAGGTGGCTGATTATCATTCCAACAGATGAATTGATGTCATGCTAGAGGCAGCTAAAAAAGCTCCCTTTCTTTTAAAAGCATGGCTTTAGCCAACTGGTTAGGTATTCAATTCCTGTATTCTATTTTAAGCTCAACCCCAATCAGGTATAGGAGAAAGGTGACAAGTGCTCTGGAAAGACACATTGATGTCCACACTGTGCTTCCATTTGAATAAATTGGCTTGCAACACCTGTGCCTCTTCTTTTCTCTCTCATGAGACTAGTATCATATTGTTGCAATTATTTTTGTATAATAGGCCTTTGTTTCCTACCTCCCACTGCTGCTGGACCATGATTCTGACTTCTATCTCACCACATTATCCTTTTTCACCCCTCCCCTTACAATGCTGTAACCTAGACAGGTCCATAAAATATCATAATAAACATAGTGCTATGTTTGGGAACAGCATTGCACCACTTCATTGTCCTGAGGCTCAACAAAATGGAACAGTGTCAGGCAAACCACAAAGTTATAGGTAAGTATCAGCTACAAAGTCATGCAATAAAATCATGCATATGAGCACTTCTCACACAGATGAAACTTTAGCACAGGAAACATGTGAAAATAGAAACCACCTTCTTCCAAAGCCAAGTCGGCTGCTATTTCAACTTCATCTTCTGTTAAAGGCTCATCAAACTTTTCAATGTTTTCTCCATCCTGTAAAATGCATCCTTCACATGTTGATGACAATCTAAAAATATATTATAGAGAGCCCAAAATTACAAAATCAGAGTCCCAAAAACTTCAAAGTACACATAAATATCCTACATCACATGTAACAACTAGATTTTCTCCTGAACCTGAATAGAAAAGCAAGCTTAGACTTTAGTCCTAGCTAATCTTGACGATATCATACCTTTTCCATGGACTCCTTGCCGTGGGTCTAATTGAAGGGTTCCGTGAGGGAATGCAATCTATTATTCAACAAGAGTGGTACGTTAAGTTCATGTTTGTCAATAGATATCCACAGGACTGCTTATTCCAGGGCCCATTTGAGTTAGTGCTGATGCATTTTAGACTTACCAACACAGTGGTCGCTTTCAACAAAGGGATAAAGGCACAGGACAGCTCACAGGTAGGTCCTTCCAAGACTTGATTCCGGCTTTGGGATGAGTTTTCCTCAATGTGCTATGTAAAACTTTTACTAAACTGAAAGTTTGAAAATTGTCCATCCCTTTGTGGATGACAACACTGATTTTTTCAGCTAGGATGTCTAGTTATTCCTATTGCCACCAGAATGAGAATTAACGTAATATAACCTAAACAAATTATTCGAAATTCTTGGCATCCCTAGATCTTGCATGGGAGAACTTTGCATTGGTAGTGAGGGATAAAGGCACAGGACCAGGTCAAGGGTAAGTCCTTTGGAAGACTTGATTCAGGCTTTGGGATGAGTTTCCCTCGATGTACTTTCTTACACTTTCATTAAATTGACAGTTTGAAAATTGTCTCTTCCTTCATGGACGACAAGGATGTGTAGTTGGTCCTATCGTCACCAAAATGAGAATTAACTTATAGTTCAAACAAATTAATCACAATTCCGGCATCCCTAGCTCTTGACAAGGGAGAAAATTGCATTGGTAGTGAGGGATAAAGGCACAGGACCAGGTCAAGGGTAGGTCCTTGCAAGTCATAATTCGGACTTTTGGATGAGTTACCCTCAATGTGATGTAAAATTTTCATTAGATTAAAACCTTTGCATTCACTCATGCACACACTACAAATCTCTCTCTTTTGTTTTGTTTTGAAGCATCTCACTACTAACCTCTATCTTGAAGATTTTGATCTCTCTTGCAGGGTTTTGTATTTCAATGTAGGGCTAATATGCAAGTTCCCACTGGTCCTTCCTAGGTTGGAGACTTGGGGTGCACACCATTCCTTTCATGGTTTCATCATGCTAGGAGATTTGCTCTTCTAGCAAGATGGAGGCTTTCCCTCCCGAGGCAAATCTTGCAACATCTCTCTAGATGCTATCATGGCAATGACTTCTACTTGCTCTTCCAATCGGGGTGTTTCGTCCTCATCTTCATCTTCATGGTTCCCAACACCAAACGAAGACCGACATCAAGCTCTTCTTCCTCCTTCAGCATCAACATCCAAGGATGAGAGGGGGTTCCTACTCTTTTATGGTATTCTACAAGATTCAACATTTTTCTTCAACATTAGCCTTCCCCTCCTATTGTACCTTCTTTGCATTGCATGATTTCATCATCTTTGTAAAGGGAACTTGGGCAAAGTGACTTGTACTTGCTCTTCCAATCGGGGTGCGTCATCCTCGTCTTCGTCTTCATGGTTCTCGGCACCACACAAAGACCGACATCAAGCTCTTCTTCCTCCTTCAACATCAACATCCAAGGGTGAGAGGAGGTTCCTATTCTTTTATGGTACTCTACAGGATTCAACATTTTTCTTTGACATCAGCCTTCCCGAGTATTGTACCTTCTTTGCGTTGCATGATTTCATCATCTTTGTAAAGGGCACCCAAGAGGGACATTATCCAAGTGGCACCTACTGCATGCACATTCTCATTATGTAGCACAATCCTCTATGCATCTCATTGTGCAAAGCACACCTAGGCAGATCTTGAGTTGTCTCCACCGACATTTCTTCACTACCATACCACCATCTTTCTTCACCCTTTTTCCTGGTCATCAACACCCTCAAGTAGTTCGGTTAGCATTGTTTGTTTTGTGATGTGTTGGATCTAGCCATCCCTTGTCATTCTCCCCACAAGACACAATTACTTGAAAGGCCACAAACCATATCTATCAACCAAAAAACCCAAAAAAAAAAAGTTCAATGTGGATCCATCCACCTTTGCAAGACTTGGTAGATCACTAGGCAACCGACGAGCACCCTTTATGCAATGTCTTGTCCTCTCTAGGGTGACTACTTGGACTCGCTTGGTAACATAACCATCGCCTTTCTAGTCTTGGTAGGCCACTGAGCAACTAGCGTACACTCTTTGTCTATTGCCCTGGTTGCTTTGGGATGGGATACCTTGGGGTAAACAAAATGGGCTTAAGCTTTTCTTCCAATCCCTTCTTGGTTCTAGTTTTGGGCCTATGAGGGAATGTTGAGCTAAAAATTCATTACCCATTGATTAGCTCTTTAAAACAGTCCCAAAATGGTAAATTGCACAAAAAAAAAAAAAACATTAAACAAGGAGCAATTCTAGAGGGCTTCTATGTCCCACATGCAAAACCCTAATTTGGGAGGATCCTTCCAAGTTTATCAATAGACAAGCTGCTCACTATTCAATCCTATCCTTGTGAGTAGGTTTCTCACGTCTATGTGCAGATTTCAACCATCAACTCAAGTCTACCAGTTGTGCAGCCCCTGCCAACTGCAACCCTTCCTCCTCTAGCACCTAGTGACCTGTCTACAACTACCACCCTTCTGCCTAGATCCTTCAGCCTACTGCATTTGCTGTCTACCTGCAGCTGTCACTAGTGCACATCATCATTCTAGCTACCTACCCTACATTTCCAGCCCCTTGAGCCAAGAGACAAGTTGTTGCCCCATGCGACTGCTGCAACCTTGCATTTTGCTGTCAAACAGGCCACTTGCATCATCCTCCACCTTCCCTGTTGTCATCTGGCTGTTTACAACCTCTAGTGATCAGCATTCATCACTTTTCAGCACTCTAACATCTTCGACTGGTGGTTTCAGCACTCCGGATCCATCTCCAGTGGACATCACACTCCAACACTCAATGCTCCACCCTTGAGCATTCTATACACTCTTACATACATTTACTACATTGATTCATTCACTTTAGAGTTCTTCTCTTTCTCTATCTATGTTTGTGTTTTTGCTTTTAGAGTTTTAGTTTTGCACATTTTTGTCTGAGTCTTTGTGGTTTGTTGCTCTAAGTTTCACAATACCTTCACGACACTCGTTCTCACGAGATTGTGTAGAGAGGGGGTTAGTCTCTGAAGCTATTCATATTCAAATTGGGCTAGTGACCTTGATACAAGTAGATCCACCATAGGCTACATCTTCTCCCCTCCC
This sequence comes from Lygodium microphyllum, assembly GCF_053477565.2. NCBI lineage: Eukaryota > Viridiplantae > Streptophyta > Polypodiopsida > Schizaeales > Lygodiaceae > Lygodium > Lygodium microphyllum. Next base: position 65,049,466 of record NC_141161.1, read on the forward strand.
TCAAATCCAATGCCATTTCTTGGCACAATAAGCAACAACATATTGTACTTTTTTCAATGAAGATAAGAGTTCCCTGCAGTGTGCTCCACTACTCAAAAGGCAATTTGGCTTCAATGCATGTTAGTAGATAATAGATCTCTATAGGATGGACCTACTCCTCTTTGAATCAATAATCAAAACGCTCTAGCTCTTGCAAATAACCCGATGTTTCATGCCTATCCAAGGCATATTGAGGTCTAGTATTATTATCTTCAAGAGCACACCTTGGATGGTGAGCTAGAGTTGATCTAGTGTCCAATAAAGGACAATGTTGCAAACATTCTCATGAAGGCCCTTCCATTGCCTTCTATGTTCCATCATATGCATCTCCTTGGTCTTCAACCACTCTCGGGATATTGAGAGACGAAGTTAGAATTTGTGATCTTTTGCCTCTTGGTTGTGAGCTCAATTAGATAGCAAATAAAAAGGATCTTTGACATGCTATTGCATATGCATGCATTAGGATTTGTCTCTTAATGCTAGTTTAAACCTATTCACACTATACACCCTATTTTATGAGGTGTAACTAAGAGTTTGGCACGTAGCAACACGTAGCAACCTTGGCAACAACATACACGTCATGGGCGGTCACTTTTCTACCTTTACCAACTTCACTATCCCCAAAATCCAAGAGTCTTTTGTCTTAGGTGTCACATCACTACCTACTTCATCCTCATCATTTACCATCATCCACTGCCCTCACCAGTGTGGGACACACACATGAAGGGGAGTGACTATTCAAAACCTACATTTACGTTTTGATCAGACTTGTTTTCCTTCAAATTTCTTCTACATTTCATCTTCTCTCATACTCTATTATCTTCTCTCCATGTTCTTTAGCTTCCATCACTCCCATAGAGCTTTGCCACCCTTTTCTTGGGCTAGGAGAAATTGTTCAAGTACCTAACATTGCCACTAAAACTACATCCCAATTTTCTAGCATCTTTTTGGCTCTTGAATCAATCCCAACTAGCAATTATTCATTAAAACAACGCACAAGCCTTTTCAGTATGTCAACGAGCTCAAAAGGGGACTCTGTTACACTACCACTCTCACCCTTGATCCTCCATTCCACCTTCAATGCCAACTCCCCCTTATCCCTCTGCTCATCATGATCATCACCTCCTCCCACTACAAGTTGTCGTCTCATTCTTGCTTGTTGCCACCCTATCAATTGGTGGTATTGCCCACTAATTGTGCAAGCTATGGTTTGCGGTTGGTGGTTGCCACCTTTACCTAGAGTTGTTGTCTACTGTCTAGAGACATTAGAGTGGTTATGTTTGCATTAACTAGAACATGCTTTAATATGCATGTATATCCAAAAGAAAAAACAAAAAGTCAAATGGTTTTATGAATTATATGAAAAAGCTAAAATGTTAACTTAATATTTTTATTTTGGGTATTATTGTAGTGCTTCCTATGAGTCCTGTGTATAATTTTTTGTTTCCATACCTAATGTACTATACTGAATGCAACTAAGCTTTAGTAATGCGATGAAGACACTCCTTGCATTACCTTCATTTTGTAGCATCGATTTTATTTTATTTTTTTTGGGTGTGGGTGCAAGTTTGGTGGTGTGGGATATGTGGTTTGCTGTCCATATAACAAAGCTGAAAATGTTGACTAAATACTTATCTTCTTGATATCACCGTATTGCTTGCTATGAGTCCTATGTTTAATTTTTTGTTTCCTCGCCCAATATAGTATACCAAATGTAAACCTTTAGTAATGTGGTGAAGACACATTGCTTGCATTACCTTCATTTTGGCCATTGGTCATTGGATGGTTATTGGTTGCATGTCAAAAATGTTGGGGTTCATATAATAAACCGAAACATGTTAGCTCAATAATTTTATTATCACTATCATAGTACTGCTTGCTATGAGTCATGTGTAATTTTTTGTTTCCATACCCGATGTAGTATACTAAGTTTGGTTGAGCTTTGGTAATGTGGTGAAGACATTGCTCACATTACCTTCATCCATGATTTCACTTGATCCATCTTTTATCTTGTTAGGGTTGATAAGCCAAAGGAATTGTCAAAAGCATGTATCACATCCTCTAACCCAACTTAAAAAGTTTTTGTTTCCCTACCTAAAACAATAGTCTTAAAGTGATCAAGCTCTATCAGAATGGTGAAGACATTACTAAATGAGAATTTAGAAGCTAGAAATAACTTAAATATAGATTAATAGACCATAATGCCTGTATTTGAACCATCATGTGACCCAGATCATTGTTTGCAACAAGATCTTACGAGATTTGGATCCTAGTAAGGACAAGCAGCCATGGCATAGCCACATTCATTAGGCCATTCCCTCTACAGGACAGCCACACAGTAGAATTGAGCAAAACATACAACATTATGGCTATGAAGTCACACGATTGGCCAGCCCCAACCAGTTCAATCAGTGAGTACTTCAAGGAAACCGATGTAATCAGTGATTCTATACCTTTTAGGTAAGATAAATTTTTGAGATTACGTTGAGATCTGCATGAAAATGAGTATGTTGGAGTATCTGTCAGATGATCAACATGGGACAACCCGAAGTTGGCATAGTTTGCAAGCATCTACTCTGTTAAAACAAAGATGCTTTGCACAAAAACATGATGTTCAATTTCATCATAATATTACCAGAACAGGTGCTAGTTGTTAAAGTTACACCAAACTATAGGCAGAAGCTAAATACAGTTCCCTTTATAAATGGAAATCAGATTTCAGTAGAGAATCAATGAGAAACAGTTTGTAGTCAATACCCCTGCAAATGCAGAAACTTCCCTCGGACGTTGAATAGAAGATGATGTGCGCAGGTGATTGCACAGGTGCAGGCGTTGGGGCGCCGGATGGTGAAGAGCAACAGCGAGCTCCCGACATGTTGAGCTAGGTCTAATGTGACAGGAAACCAAATGTGATGCTGCATGAAGCTGGCCATTAGACAGACACTGCACGGCTGTGCAAGAATGGACTGGCATGGGACAGTGGCAAGCCCCTGCGATCGCTGAGATTCCTTGCATCGTCCTTTCTCCTTTCTCCGTACTCTGTGATTCAAATGTCACAAACACTCATAGTGAAGTTCCCTGCAGACAAAGGAACAAAGGTTACGAGAGGTTTGATGGAACCTTACTCTCAGGTAAAAGAAGCATAAGGTCAGGCATAGAACAAATGCATGGCATGAGGCAATAAGTAGAAGACCTGCGTAGTCTGTAGCTAGATGGAGTGTTATGCTCCGTTTTTGCTGTCAAAGGGTCCGCGTGTGCAGAGAAGCTTGACACAGCAAGTCAGCCCTGCATCGCTTTCTGAGAGTGACAACAAATCTCGACCTGCGGAGCGAGGAGAACCGTCCTTTCATGTATGGCACGCTCCCTGGAGGGCCACCCCCACAGGGGGCAGCCCCACCATGGATGATGACGGCACAGGCAGAGAGAGGAAGTGTACTGTGTAAGTTGTAACCCTCACCGGGCCCGCCATTAGCAGTCAATCCGTCACACCTTAGGATTCGAGGAATCGAGGGTCGGTATCGAAGGAATTGCAATATTTGTTACATTTATCATTTGGGAATCGAACTGTTTACAGACTACAACGAGTCTCATAAACTTGTCTACCTTAGGACTAGTAGTAAGTACCTAGCACACATGTTTCTACAACATGAAACCTTCATGCTTTCATGTCACTAGCTTTTGAAAATTCATTACTGCCTTGATATTTGTTAGAAGAGAGGTATCGTAATGTCAACACGTGCAAATAGGTTGAAACCTATCATCTTCACATTCATTCATGTCATAACATAGTTTAGACTTCACTGTCAATGCAATATCAAGTGGAAAAATCCACATCACAAATGTTGTCACCTTGAGTGAGAGAAATCTCAATGTAAAATTGCTCCATATTTACTAAAGATCCGTAGTGTTATGGTTGAGTATATCAACAAGAGCCATGATCAATGTCCATACCACCTCACACCAAAAAAAAAAAAAGACAAATGTTAAAGAAAAAAATGTCAAAATGATAAGAAATATGTATGTGTAGCATGGTGGAGAATTGGAACACTACTCTCTAAGAATCCATAATTATGGGGAGAGTAACCCTTTCTTGTGAAGCAACAGTATTATACTATGCTATATAGTTTTGTTTATATTGTAGTACAAACTAAGATAAATAACAACAAACTTACCTAGATATCAAGTGTTAAAGATACCCATTTATTGGTTATACATATATTGGTTTTCCTTCAAAAATATTGGTTTTCCTTCAAAAATAAATATTGTTAATCAATACCAATGAAAAAACTACAAGCAAGGACAACCAAAGATGGAGCTACATGCTCTCCTCCTCTTTCATTATTCTTCAACCATTTCCTATATTTTCACAGTCTCACCCAACACTTATGAGACAACCTAGGTTATTTAACCAAACCATGATTCACTAACACAAGTCAATTTACTAGCCCAACTTATTAGTCCACACACACACACCTACTAATGACAACTAGACTAGACAACTATCATGTCGGGGATAGAATATTGGCGATGAGCTTGACTCTCTCAACCCTCCCCCTCAAGCTCAAGAAGATTAGTGTACTCCAAGTAGATGTCTAAAGTGACTAAACTCATCTTTACCTAGTGACTTGGTAAAGATATCAGTTAATTGATCATTTGTCTTGACATGCAAGAGATCCACCTTTCGTGCAAGTACCATCTCACATATGAGGTGATAGTGTACCTCTACATGTTTTGTTCTGGCATGATAAATATGGCTTGTAGCCAGTAGCACACTACTCATAGTATCGCAGTACAATGTCACTAGATCCTCTGTGTGTATAACCAAATCAACCATCAACTTCAACAAAACCAAGCAATCTCATAGGTTGCTAATGCAGTACCTTTGTACTATGCCTCAATACTACATAGTGCAACTATTGGTTGCTTCTTGCTACTCCAGCTAATCATTCCACTGTCAAGGTTGAATGCATAGCCACTAGTAGACCATCTATTATAAGGACATCCTGCCCAATCTGCATCACTGTATCCCATAAGCTTTAGGTCTTTATCTCTCTCATAAAAAAGTGCATGGTCTACCATTTCCTTGACATAATACATGATTCTTCTCACTACATCCAAATGAGGTTTCCTAAACTTTTGCATAAATTGACTGATAAGCCCAACTGCATAACTAAGATCAGGCCTAATGATGGTTATATCAAACTTCCTACCATCTACCTATACATGGTAACATCTGGAATTTCAACTCCAATGTTTGTATCTAGTTTGACATTCTCATCTAATGGAGTCTAAAGTGGCTTACAATCTGTCATGCTATACTTCTTTAGCATTTCCAATGCATATTGTTTTTGCATCAGCCAAAGTCCATTGGGTGAATTTACCACTTCAATGCCCAAGAAGAACTTTAGCTCATCCAAATCTTTCATGTCAAATTTAGTTTTCAACATCGTCATCATATCTTGTATTCCAATGTCATCATCACCTATAATAATGAGATCATCTACATAGATGACTAGCACAATCAAGCTGCATCAATCTTTTTGGTAAACAAACTGTGATCAACTCTACCAATTGTAAAGCCAAGACTCTACAAGTAACTACTAATGCATGCATGTCAGGCTCTTGAAGCCTATTTCAGTCCATGGAGAGCCATTTTTAGCTTATAGACATAATCTAGATATTGTGGATGTATATATCCTTTAGGCTAATCCATCAATCTTCTTCTAGGTCACCATTCAGGAATGCATTCTTCACATCCATCTTCTGTAATTTCTAGCCCTTTGCTACAACCAAAGCAATTATTGTTTTGATGGTTGCCATCTTAGCAACCAGGTTGAATGTTTCCTCATAGTCTAAATCATATTACTAAGCACATTGTGTCATTTCATGAATACCTTCAATCAAGGTTCAATTCAGCACATGCATTGCTAGCATAATAGCCTCACCCTAGTAGTACAATGGTATATTTTTCTCATTAAGCATTGTATAGGTGGTCACCATAAGTACCCTCTTCTTTTGTTCAGTCACTCCATTGTGATGTGGAGTATAACTACATGAGAGTTGCTTACAAATGCCATTTTTGTCTAAGTGGCATATTAGACCACACTGAGATAGAGGTATCAAAAGATTTATATTCATATCCCAGACCATTCAAGGTTGCAGCTACCAAATCCTCATCATCTACATCAGCTCTTACTAGAGCTAACTAGTTTGCAATGATCTTTATCTCAATCACATGATCGTGTATGGGCCGTCCTTTCCTATCCATTGTATTGAGCTTTTGTTTTAATTGGATTTTGTGTGCACTACTGGTTGTGCCATAGTATCTCATCAAAATATTCCTAGCATCCTCTAGTGACTTGCAATTCTTTTCTTGCATGACCATTGCATCAAATATACATAAAGATAGTCGATGCAACACTCTTCGGGCTTGTTCCATCCATGCACGATGCGGCCTAAGCTAATCAACTATTGCATTCTTTTCAAAAAGCTTAGTTTCAGCTTCCACACTTGTGACTAAGTCCCAATAGCCTTTTCCAATGAGAAATTTCTCCATTCTAAATTTCCAAATAGCATAATTATTATTGTCTAACTTCTCACCCGCTATTTCTGTAATGTTATCACCCCTCTCAACATTTGCCATGTTAACAAAATGGAAATAACTCAGTTCAGTCTTCTAGGTTTTAATGCCTAACTCCCTGCATGCAACCAATAGTCTTTTAATGAGTCACTACTTGCATATATTCAACCAATACTCATACATTCTGAACTTATTCTAGTTCAGCTCATTTTAGTCATTAAGCAGCTCTATTAGTACATTAAGGACATTTCAAAACTTATTCTAGTTCAGCTCATTTCAGTCATTAAGGAGCTCTATCAGTACATCAAGGGCATTTTAGAATCCCAATTGCAAAACATAAGTATGATTTCTCTCAACTAAGATAGTTTTGGTTTCGATTTAAACATTTGACATAATACCCATGGATGATATCATGCCAATGTAGACATTATCTTCTGCATGGTCATTTTGCAATCAAGCCATTCAACAATGAATAAACAAGCAATCTATGACATAGCCCAATCAACTTAATGATATCATGGACATATATCACCTTCATTGAACCTCAATACATATGTGTATAAGTATCACTGCTCATACATTTTCCAACCTTCACTCTAGTAAGACTATAAATAGTTAGCAATCTATCAAATGAGCCTCATAGAAGTCAAGCTTGAGCATACAATGCTCTTGAGCATGCGTGGGTCTATCACTGACCATTTAGTACCATACCAGCATTAGTAATTAACAACCTAAGCTCCACAAAGACATTCAATATCGGAATTGTAAAGATTACAGCTTATATGATTGTGTAAAGTCCAATACATGCAGGAAATAGGCCCTTAGAAATCCTCCAATCGCTTGCTAAGACATAGTGATATTCTGTCAACAAAATTACTAATATGACCATGAGTGCTTTACTCCAAATTACTTATTTCACCATGCATACACCTATTGTTGTTGATCAAAAGACTCTTGCATAGACAATTTTGACAAGCAACAAAGATGAGACCAAATTCAAAAATTTTATTTTTGTTTGACTTCAATTTTCTCCAAGTAGTGCTGCCCTTTTTCTTGAAGCACATCATTACCATAACCATGGTTGCTTCCATTAGAGATCATCTAGATGAAGACAACCTTGCATTTGAACATTGAGTTCCCAAACTCACTTCACAACTTCATCAACAGCAACTGAACATCTATGTTTGCTAAAAGAGGCATGGCTTTCTCAAGTGGCCCAAACACAATTACAACACAAAGTGACATGTCTTAGTGGGTGAGCAGTAAGCAAACTAGCACACATTCATATTGGCTACTTATGACTAATGTAGAGCTGTCCAAATATAGTGAAACTGGTTGTGGATGATAAGAGTTCCATCCTTCAAGCAAAAATGTCAAATCTCTATGAAGCTACTCTCCAATCCTTCAATTCTTAACACTGGGACATTAGATTCCTGCCAAAAAGTCTTTAGTGGGAATGTATTCAAGATCTTGGCATGTACAAATCCTAAATCATGGATATTATAAAATTTGTCTAGTACAAATTATCAACCTAAAAGCTAGTAAGTACATCGATAAGAATTAATATTCTTCACATGTCTTTTAAAGCTATGAAAGCAAGATGAAGCTTTTAAGATTTGGCAATAACAAGATGTGGTAATGATCAATGTATTTTTCTTGCAAGAGATGATGAGGTCAAATGATAAACAAAAAAATTTCAAACATTCAAAAAATGAAGCTAATGAGGAATAGAAGATCTAGTCCATGAATGCAAGGGGGTGGATAGGAGGTTGCTGAGAGTGGAGGTGATGTTGCTATATTGAGGCTATGGGATGACAATTTCTTCCTCATCCTTTGCATATAGAAAATACCTACTACTACTACTACTTCTTCTTCTTCCATGTGCACAAAGCAAAGTCAAAAGTAGCAAAATTGGGGTTGATGCTTCCTCTTCCACAACAAATCAGAAAAGGCTTGAAAGACCCCCTTTATGCTATTGCTCAAGTTTGTACTAACCTTGGGATACACCCTCCTCCTTTGGACCCTCCTAGTCATCTTATTATATCATTTGTTGTAATCAAGAGGCCTTATCAACTAGAAAGGCACTCAAATCTATCAAAAGAAAATAGTTTTATCCTATGATAATACTAGTCATTAACCCTTTGAGTAGAATTTGGTGTCAGAGGGAAGTTATGGATGCTTGCCTTATATGGACTCATCTACCATTGGAGACCAACTTGAGAGGGGGAAAACTCCTATTAACAAGGGTCAAGGAAAAGCCATTATGAGGGGATATGAGTTACTACTTTAAGAGATGCAAGAAGAGATAATTATTGCACTACAAGAGAAGTAGCCATAGCCACAAAAATAAAAGGAAGCGAGAAGACTTGGCTCCACCCAAGACAAGGAAAAGGAGGGAGGCAAGGTAATCATATTCATCTTTTTTGTGTTTTTGGAAAGGTAGATGTGGGAACGCCAACAATCACAATGTGTGACTGACCTTCCTTGGTTCAACAGTCACTAAAATAATAAAGAATAAAGTGACAAAGATGGGTACCTTCCACCTACAGTGTACAAATATCTAGTCACAATGTGTGTAGTAAACACATGGCAACATAGGCACATGTGCCTTTACCCCCAACAACCTCCCACTTAAAGGTAAATGTGCCTCTAATGAGGAGAAAACAAGAAAAAAGTGACAAAGTATAAATGTATATGAAGTACAACAAGATGAGAAATAGATGTCATCTCATCGTATGTCCATCATCTTTCAAAAGAAGGCAAAACATTCTGCTAAGAGACTTTTAGTGAGCAAATCTACACAATTCCTGTTTGTCAAGATCTTGACAAGCTCAATAGTCTTATCCTCTACCACCTCCTTGATGAAGTGATAGTGCACTTAAGTATGCTTTATCTTTTCATGGAAGACCGGATTTGGATTCTTGACCAACTAAATAGCACTCATAAAATCTAAATGTAGTATAAGCATAACAATACTACCAAGTTCTGATGGCCTAATCACAAGACCTCCTTACAAGTCTCAGTGACTGCAACATGCTTTGCCTCAATAGTAGATAATGCTATGTATTTCTACACCCTGGACATCCAAGAAACAGTACCTCCAACAAAAGTGAAGATATACCTAGAGGTAGACTTTCTATTATCTACATGTCCTACATAATCGGAGTCAATGTAACCCACAATTGTAGTATCTTGGCCACCATAGCAAATGATCATATCTAAAGTAGTGCATTTTAGGTACCTCATGATACCCTTCATGGCATCCCAATGTCACTAGTTAGGTGTAGCTATATAGCATACCACAACTCCCATTGCAAATCCTATGTCAAGGCAAGTGGCTATTATGGAATATATAAAACTACCCACTACATATGCATAAGGGATCTTGGTCATCTCGACCTTCCACTCATGTGACTAGGGACAATCATCTTGATTGACATGCACATGGGAAGGTAAAGGACAACCAATAGACTTAACATCCTACATATGGAATCGCTCAAGCACCTTCTGTACGTATGCATGTTGTGACAAGTAAAGGAGTCCCTTAGAGCGATTACATGTAGTGTGCATACTAAGAGTATGTGAGGCATGCCTCATGTCCACCATCTCAAAGCTCTTAAGCTAAGTCTTCAAAGCATCCAACTCATCACAAGATCTCCCAACAATCAACATGCAATCAACATAAAGTACCAAGACAATAAGGCTGCCATCATGAGCCTGTTTCGTGTAAAGACACATTCATATCACTATGAGTATATCCCTGCAAATGCATGAAATCATTGAACTTATTATATTGTTTCCTAGGTGCCTACTTAAGGCCATAAAGGCTCTTTCTCAAAGTGTATACTAGGTGTTCCTTGCCCTTTTCAATACAGCCCTTAGCATCTTGCATATAGATATCCTCATGCAAGTCCCTATGTAGAAAAGCCATTTTTACATCCATCTGATAAAGATCTAGATCTAACTAAACAATCAAGGCCAAAACTAATTATAAGGTAGTCATCTTGACTACAGATGAAAAGACTTCATCAAAGTCAATACCATGCTTCTACTACTTAAAGCCCTTAGCAACCAATCTAGACTTATATGCTGGCTTGGGGCATCCAAGGATACACTTTAGCTTATATATCCACTTGCATGGCAATGCATTTTTGCCACTAGGCAAAGGAACAAAATCATATGTATACTTTTTCTTTGCAAAATGAATCAAACTCGGACTACATGGCCCTCCCCCAAGAGTGACTATCACCTGTGTAGACGGCCTCCTTTCATAAGTATGGGACTCACCGAAATCTGTCATCATAACATAGTCCAGTGGAGGGTACAAACCAATTAGGATGACATCTATCTCTAGTAGATCTCAAAACAGGCTATGGCACCTATACATATTATCCAACATCATGATCATGGGCCACTGGAACATTAGCTATAGGCTATCTAGTTGGATGTATGGTAATAAGAGGTTCCTCTTAAAAGATTGCATTGTGTACCTCAACTACATGCTTAGGTTGTTTATGCATCTTCTCCTCATGGAGAACAACATCATGGCTACAGATAACCTTGCGAGCTTATGAATCCCATAGGCAATAACCCATCTCACTTGCATCCCCATAACCAAGAAAGATGTATTGCACTCACTTAGGATCCAACTTATTACGTTTGTCCATGGGTACATGGCAAAAAGCCTCACATACAAAGACTTTAAGATACACATATTAGGAATGTTTTTTAGACTATACTTCCTCTACAACTTGATAACCAGTAGTTGTGCATGAGGATCTATTGCTCAAATGTAACTACCTCATTCCAAAAATGCTACGGTAAGCCTGGTAACTAATCATATTGTGGACTCTTTCCTGAATGGTCATGTTCATGTGCTTTGTAACATCATTTTAGAGTGGGGTGTACAAGGCTATCAATTGATGCTTAATGCTCCTCTCATCATAAAACTATAACACTTTAGAGACATACTCACCCCCATTGTTAAACCTTATGCATTTCAGCCTATACCCATACTAGTTATCAAACAAGAGCAAGCTAACACTGAAAGAGGTAGACAAGACATCTAATTCTTGCTTAATAGGATTGCCCAAATCTTATGTGAATAATTATCAATGAATGTAACAAAGCACTTCCTGCCACCCGATTATACTAACAAGGCATGGTACCACACACATTAGAATGTGTAAGAGCCAGATGCTCACCCACGCACATAATGCTACACTTCTTATGAGAACTGCAAGTTTTCCTACCATACATACAATGGTCACAAGAATCAAAACATATGAAATAAAGACAAAACATAATGCTACACTTCTTCTGAGAACTATAGGTTTGCCTACCATAAAGACAATGGTCATAAGAATCAAAACATGTGAAATCAAGAGGTGAAAGACATTGCGAACAAGTAAGCATTTTCATTCCTTTTAAGGACATGTGCCCAAGGTGATGATACCGCATAAAGGTACATGTGGTATCTCAGCCATAGCCAAAACATGGTCAAGAGACCTAGATACAAATAAATGATAGAGGCATCCAACCTTGGTACCTTGAGCAAAGACAAGATTCCCATAGGTAATATTTCATGCAAAATCACCAAAAGATACATAATAGCATGCATCATCCAGCTATCTAGCAAATAGAAGGCTCTAATTCAAAGCTAGTACATGAGGTAGATCATCTAGAGTAAAGCAGCTACTTGAGGGAAATTGCAACCTTACACCCCCAATGCCAATAATATCCAAATGCCAAGTCATTTCCTAGTCACATAGAACCTGTCATGCTATGATAGAACTAAAACAAATCCCTATGCAAGGTAACATGAAAAGAAGCCCCTAAATCAAGTAGTTAACACTGAGAATATGTAGATGAAGCATTGGTCAATTGAGAAGCATCAAGAGAGGAAGCTACTTAGATGTACTCGTCATTCAACTCTAGCTACATTACATTTATCTCTTCAATATTTACACTGGACTTACTAGGGACAATGTTGTGATCATTAGAATTTTCCTACATTTTACCCTTGCCTTTCTCTTTGCACTTATCATCGCACATCTTATGGCAGTACAACCAAATCTAACCTTACTTCCCACAATAATAAAATGTCAAAGAGGTTTTATGACCATGAGACTTACTGTGAGATTGCCCACGAGACTGAGACCTCTATGAGTCTCTACCACAATGGTCATTACCACTCTTATTATCGTGTTTGCCCCTAACAATCAATGCATGAGAAGTGCGGGCTTCATCCATAGTCTTTTTGTTTATATATTTTGTGAGTAAAGCACCCTCAACATTATGGAGTTTCAAGCCATCCTTAGACATATTAGCACACATGGCAATACAAAAAGTGTTACATGACTCGGGAAGTATTACAAGTAAGAATAAGGGAGGTAGATTATCCTTGAACTCAATGCCCTGCGAAGTCAACTAGCTGAAAATCAAATGAAGCTCATTCAAATTCGCGGACACACTAGTCCCTTCCTTCATCCTAAGGTTCGTGATCTGTGTTAACCAATACATCTATAATGCAAGACTTTGCTTGTCATAAAGTTTTGATATCTTTTCCCATACCTAGCCAGCACTACTCAGGTGTTATAACATTGAAATAAAGTTGTTTAGACAATGATAGTATAAGGGTGGATTTACATAGCTCATCCAACTCATTCCAATCATCCCAATTCATGACTTTGGGCTTTACACTCTTGGTTTTCAACACCCTAACCTACTTCTTTTGAACTAGTACATGCCATATTAGCATCTTTGAATAGATGAAATTTGTGCTATCAAGCTTTTCAATATTGAAAATAGCACTATCAATTGAAGAACCAACCATAATGATAGTATACCAATGTAAAATCCAAGAGAATGGGATATTGTAAATGACTACAAATCTGCCCCCAAAACTCAACCAAAACAAGAGCAAAATAGAAGAGAATACTAAAGCATAGAGCTATCCATCAATGGCAAGCAATAGACTGCCAATGTACAATGTTTGCTCTCTAAGAAAATGCTGAAAACTATAATTACAAAAATTCTAAATAAAGACAATAGTATACGTGAATTCAACTATGGGAAAATAGACAAGAAAGAAAGCCCTCAATAACAGGGATATCCAAGTAGCAACCATGATATTAAGAATGCAGCTAGCAGTAACTAAGCATTGACCACTAGCACCAAAGACTATCTTGAACTCAAAGTGTCAATAAACCATACATCCAATAAGCATATAGATCACTGACAAACTGCTGACAAAGGTAAATGCAAATGTCCAACGCATACAAAATCAAATCAGCCCACAAGGGGGAGTAATTGCATCTAATAGAGTATATACATGAACCAAGAGTTCCACTATCTCAAATAACCAAGCTTTTCCAAGTAACTACAAGCATCTCCCATTATAAGTGCATTGAAATGCAAAGTGAGCAAGCAAAGCTCAAGAAATATACATCAAAGCATTTGAAAAGCCTAAGCACATCACAAATACCTTATGGAGCATGAGTATCCAATGAAACTTCAATACTTGTAAGCGAGTAAGGATGAAAACTCAAAGCAACTAACCAAAGCCCAAGTACATCAAATGTAGCTCAAATCCAAGTATCAAAGCATGTCGTAACCATATCCTAGCTCATATATCAATGCTAGACATCACTTTAGACATGCAACATACCCGAAATACTATGTAAGCATAACAAGCATTCAAAGCATGAAGCTCACCTTTGTATGCTTGCTACCCAAATTGTTATTATAGCAATAAACACTTCATCAATGACTAAGCTAATCAAGCTCTAATTATCCCAAAATACTTTCTAGAGTATCAATGCATCATATGGGCATTGCAAACATTTTCCATAAGCATTGGTAGAGCATCCAGAAGAAAATAAATGCCCATATATTCCAACAAGAGTTTATAGGGTTTGATAATAGTCCTAGAATAAAGAGTACTTGGTATGAATGCAGAGGTAGTTGAAAACCACTTTGAGCCACTTCCACAACATGTCCTGGAAGATCACACACATGAGTCATTGAAAAGTGGTAGGGGTATTCATGCCAATATGCATGACTATATAAGAGAACACTCCCCACTATGTCCAATGTTGCCTTGTGCTTATGGTTTGAGTGAACTTGTACATCCTAGAAATCCATAAAAGAAGTTGTAATTCTCCTTTCCTAGTACTCTTTCAAAGATGTGCTAGATAGTAATAGATTATTGTCTCTCTTAGTCATGATATTGACTTTTGTATAGTTTATGTATACTCTATTTTTTCTAGATTTCTTGAGTTCTATAACTATTGAAGATACCCTATCTATGTGCTCAATTTTATAGATGAATCTAGCATTCTAGAGTTTATTGATTTCCTCTCTGATAACATGTGCATGGTTAGAATTCATTGCATATAGTCTCTACTTCACAGGTGTGGTATCAAGAACCATTGTGATATTATGAGTGATGGTGCTAGGATCAAATCCTTTGATTTTTTTAATCAACCAAGCAAACACATTTGAGAACTCTTTTCCAAGCATCATAAGTTTAGTCTCCTTGTCCTTGGTTAGTTGTGAACATGAGTTGAGGCTTCTTTCCTTTGTTGGCCATTGACTTCCTTAACCTTAGTGGGTTCTTCAATTAGTTTGCTGACCTATCCTTGTCGTTTAGTACCTAGTAATACCACAATCCAATCCTTTTTTGTATTTTGCAAATTCCTTAGGGAGATCCTAAGGTTTTTTTAAATCTCTTAGGTTTTGAACATTGTCCTTTTCCTTATTTTCCTCCACTTCTTCAGGAGATTATATTGTGCTTTTGGAGGTCGACACATTTCAAGGTCACTATCAAAGCTAACCTTTGATTCAAAATTCTTTCACTATACAAGGGGGTTTCACTCTAGGCATAGCTTAGATTCGACTCCTAGTTTGTACAAGGTTGTTGATTTGGCTTGGTTGAGTCTTGCATGCTTGTAATCAATAACTTTAAGGTACTCAAGCCAAGTCTACTAATCATAGTCCATTTTGACTATTCCTCCATTGAGCAACATACTAGTTTCTTTTAGTTTAGAGTCCATGATAATTTGTTCTCTTGCATGCCCATCAGTGCCATAGTCAATGGCTTTCATTTCATCAATAGAGGCTTCATCCTTGGATTCATAGTTGATGTATTCACTTTGTGAGTCCTCTTTGTTGGAAGACCCATTGGTCATGGTTAGCTAGAGTTCTATCCTCTTTTAGAAGGGCCCAATTATATAGAAGGTTTAAAACATGCACTTTAGTTCACTTCCATTTGTGTGATTCCATGAGCTCCTCTAGGGGTGTAAGGTTAGTTGTAGGAAACTTGTTTAGAGTGCCCTTAAGATACTCAAGGATTCTTTGCAACTCATTTTTTTGTGGGGATATAGTAAGCCATGTGAGGAAAACAATCATGTAGATCAGCATTGAGGGTAAAGCTCCATCCAAGGCATCATTTGTATCCACACCTTTTTCATTAGTGCTTGCTTTCTTGACCACTCTTTTGTAATCCTTTCAATTGTTGGAGAAGGGCAAGCTGATGGTTGAAAGGATGTGCATCTAATGGTGCTCGTCCTTTATCTAACGGTTCTCACTTGATAGCTCTTACATGTCTTGATCTAGCATTGAGCCAGTGTCCTTTAGATGAGCTTCAACCTCTTGGACCTAGTTTCTAACCTTCTCCACAATCTTCATTTGATGGTTGGGATCAAGGTATTCCCCCATCTTTGCCTTGCCTTTTTCTTCCATCTTGGATGCTAAGGTTGTTGCTCAAGCATTTGGGTCTTCTTGTGATTAGCATAGTTGCACTGTTATTATGTAGATTCAGCTTCATCTTAGCTCTCTTTTTCCTCTTCTTTCTGTTCTTCTTCCTTATTGATGAAGCGTCCAAGCTGCTAGCCTTAGGTACCAAGACATTTCCTTGCTTTGCTTGAGCTCTTTTTGGTATATTCATTGATATTATTGTTGTTGCCTCATCATTAAGCGACTCTATTCTAAAGAGTCCTAAAGGTACAAAAGGCATTCTTGCCTTGTTGGTAGAAGCATTACATTAAAGGATCCTAAGATTGCACGTTTTTTATACCTTGATCCCTTCCTTTCCCAAGTGCCATCATTGTTACGGGTATGTAGTCCATTAGAATTGGGTTCAACTCTTTGTTATATTACACTTAAGGATTTGCATATGTCTCATTATGTCTAGTGGTTCCTCCACATAGTACATTGGTTATTTGGTGCATGGAGGGCTAATTGAGCTTCTCTTCCATTCTTGCGCTATCTATTCATTAGGTAAGGACGTTATTGATAAGGTGAAGCATACCGGAAACCTTCTTGGCATTCAATAATGGATGACCTCATGTGCCTAATTCTTCTACAATTCGTGTAAGATATAGATCAAAGGTCAAGAAATTCTATCGAAAGGTGCTACATATTGCATGTTAGGTTTTGTGAGTTATCTTAGGGCTTCTTTAGACTTGACAAGCTCCATCTTGAGATAGGTCCATTCCCATTCCCTTCTGTTGTCCTTCATGTATCATTTGTTCACTATAGATGCTAGATCTCTTGCTAAATGGTAATGATGCTCCAGTTGGATTGCTTTAGTGTTCCTTTTTTTAACAAGTCATCCATATGTATGGATTCCTCAAATAGGCTAACCAATATGCCCCTTGATAGGATAGAGTTAATAACTACGGCTTTACATAATTCCTCAACATGCTATCCAATATGTCCCTTGATAGTCTAGAGTTACTTACTAGGGATTTACGTATTTTCTCATTCCTAATTTCTTTTATGAAGACTATTGACAAAACTCTTTGCGTGGATTGTTCAACTGCATGGATTCTTTTATAGAGACTATGCACTTACGTGATGTAGTTTTCGATTTCCTCTTTTTCATTTTGAATCACACTCGTGAAGTTGACAATGAGATTATTTACATACCCTGCTTTTGAGAATCTCTTAATGAATAGGCTCTTCAGCTTGCTAAAGTTGTTCCTGTCAGCATAATCTAGGCTAATAAGCTAAGTTTAGCCTTTTTTAGTTAGAGATAAGCCAAAGACATGTGCTCTTTTATTAGTAATCTCGAGATTTCTAGCCTTATAAACTTGTTCAAACTATTAAAAAAATAAGATGTAAGGATGTAGAGGTGATCAACTGCCAAGACCCACGGACCGCTTATTGTTTCAAGCGTTTCAAGCCGAGCACTAATGGCTACCTCTCTAGCCGACGCATTATCCATCTCTACAGGTGTAGTGAGCTTACCTCCATGCCCGATCGAGTTACCTCCTCTCCTGAGCACTATGGTAGCTCCACGATCTAAGTGAAAGCTTCAAGTGAGCTCCATCCTCAAGCTCCATTGCTACGAGCAAGACGAGAGAAAAGAAAAGAAGAGAAGAAGAAAGGAGAAGATAGAGAGCTTCTTCACCCCAGTCCCTCACCCTCGCACACTCACTCCCACACTCTCACACACTCTCTCAAGCACAAGCTCAAGCAAGCAAGAAGAAGAAGAAGAAGAAGAAGAAGAAGAAGAAGAAGAGGAGAGCCTCTTTTGGCCACACACAAGAATGAGCTTCTCATTCACTTTTCAACTTTATATACAAAACCGTAAATCCCTTTTGGTCGGTCATCCCCTTATCCCCTTGTTTACATGGCTGGTCATGGCCTACACCCTTTTTCCCATTGTCCTCCTATCTTCCTAGATTCCTTTCTACCGCCCATGGACCTTTACAATTTACATAGGTGAGAGCCCAATCGACGCTCTTAAAATAAATCATGGTGCGCCTTGCGCTCTTTTACAAAAGTATTGACTTGTGCTTTTTCTTGTGCGCCTTTCTCCTTGATTTAGGACTTTTTTGCACTTCTTGTATTTCCAGATTCTTCTTGGCGAGCCTTTGTCTTCTGTTTCACTTTTTCCTTGGCCTTGTCTTCTGCTTTAGATTTTTCAGATTTTCCACCTTGTTCGTCTAAGCGTTAATATTACCCTCCTCCTAGATGAGTGCCAGTCCCATGGCACTCACCCTCATAGAGGTAGCAGGCTTTGGCATGCATTGAAGACGTGGGCGGAAGGGACATATGTAGTTTGCCTTGGAGGAGTTCTGGTGGTGGTGCAGATGAAGGTTGTTGGGGGCACGTTGTTGGCCTGGTTGGATAGTGGTAGGGTTGTCGGAGTTGGTGATAGGGTTGTTCTTTGTTGGGAATTGCACGGATGGTTGGCACAGGTGTTCATTTTGGGAATTTTGCACGTGACGATTCTTTGGTGGGCATGCATGATGATAAAGGATAAGAATTTGGAGTTGAGTGTTGATGAAGAGCTGACAACACTTTTGTTGGAGTCTTCAATACCTGCAATTGAAAACCTCTCAGGTCTCTCCCTAGGGGTAGTGCTAGTCTTCTAATCGTGCATAAGACGTAGTTTGATTAGCTTGGGAGACATGTTGAACTCTGAGCAAGCTGAGAGTATTGTCTTGCACTTGAGGACCCAAACTGTGTATATATTGTGGCACATATATTATGTGAGTCCATGTGTATACTTAGATATTACATAGTTAGAAGATTGCTGGTCTAGCTCCTCGTAGCAATGTGTGGATGAAGTAACATTGTCAATGTTGAGGAGAATTACACATGAAGGTGTATGAGACATCCTTGGCGGTATAACAACACAATGTAGCATAATTGAACACATTGACACCTAACTTTTGGTAGCTGGTAGCTACTAGGCTTGCTCGACGAGTACGGTGTACTTTCCATGGCCGCTCATGTGTTTCTTACCACAATCGCTTGCAATGGTACGGAAGTGGAATGCAAAAAAGGAATTATGCAAGTGGGTCAGGGTGATAGGTCTAACCATAGGCGAGACAAGCTCTCTATGTATGTCCTGCCTTTGATATGCCTTGAACAATTGTGGGGGATGTGTAAAGGGGTCAGGGGATTAGGGACAAAGCCAGCCAACCGAGGTCACTGGACACACCCAATTTAAGGACCCCTAGGTGTTGTGCTGTGATTGTGAGTGCTTTTTCTTTTTTCTAGCTTTGTTGCTTTCTTTTTTTTTCTTCTCTCTTTTTTTTTTTTGTGGAAAATAGAACCATTGCAATATGTTGAGGTTATCAACCTTTCATTTGGACTGAGAAATGTAGAGAGTCAAAGGCTATGAAGATGAACGTTACAATGATGATTGTGTTACTAGCTTCATTACGAGAGGAATAGTTGTGGAGATGGGGAGATCCACATGAGATTTCGCAAAACCTCTTTGTAACATGCAATGTTGATACAATTGAGGCAACAACTACCGTGAGCCAAATGTAGAGTGTGACCCAGAAAGAGAGAGTAGCCAATGACTATGCTTTGGATCATGAGATGTGGGCGGTTTGCAAGGGTGATTTTTTCTTTCAGTAGTGAGGCTTCCATCGTGGCTCTTTGTTCCTGTTATTTCTATTGCTTTTTCTGTGATGGCTCCTTGTGGGGTTGGTGGTCTTATGGCATCTTGGACATTGAATGCTTTTGTATAGAGACCTATGCATCTTGTATCCACTTGACAACTCGTGAGAGTACATGCAAGTCATTTGTTCAATTATAATGAATAGGTGCAATACAAAGAGACATCACTCATCAGAATCCCATGGTGTTGACTTAGATGCATATCACCTATGCTTGATTTTTATTAAAGTCGTGAAATATATTAAAGATAGATATAAAAAGTTTGCATAATTAGAGAATTTGCCCCTTTTAACCATCTAATGACAAAAAGTTGTGGCCAGAGAGCACTTGGTAAGCATTTTATACAACATAGGGCTATTCTATTTGTATGAGGTGGGGTGAGTCCGAGTGATGAGGCAATGGGGGCATTGCTGGTGAGGGGCTCCTATCAGGCCGAGCAGGGGAGATATCGAGGCTGGGAGATATCAAATTCCCTCTTGTTTTTTGCTTTCTTCTCTTCCTTTGAGTACTTGGTGCCCGAGTGTCTGGTGAGGGCTTGCACAGTAGGAGTTGCCACCCCCTAGGCATTCCCTTGAGCCTTCATCCTCCTGGCCTGGGGAGTTTTCGGCCTGCGTCCTGTGTAGTATCACTTAGGGCCTCATTTCAGTGCATACCTCTTAAGGATAGGCACATAACGTTCTAGTGGAGGCGCTTGTGCCGTATGCTCTCTTCTGCGGTGGAGAGCTTTGCTCTGCAGGCCGGCTGCATTGTGTGCTCCATGACAAATTCCTATGGAGGGACCTACAAAATGTGAACCAAGGGTTAGGGCCATGAGGCATGATACAGCTATTTGCATGAAAGGAATTAAACAGTGGGCTATCAGGCGCATATGATAAAGAGGGGGCATGCGAGGCATGCAATATTTGCTGTAGAGGGTCGGTGGTCCCTGTGATGATATTCGTCCTAGCTCAATTGTGGGGCAGATTCCAGCCGCCATGGTAGCAAATTTTTGCCTATGCCAAGTTGCTCGGAGTGGCTATGAAGGAGTGGGGCAAGGCTCGTCCCCGGAAGGATAAATCAAAAATGGAGGAAAGCGTGTAGAAGGAGATGATGCCCCATCTACGTCCTCAGAAGTGTTGGTTAGGGTTTCGCATGGCTGCGGTGAGGCCTGCATGCCCTCCCCCGAAGGCAAGAACGATCACACAACTTCTAGACGTGTGGTGAGAGGACTTGAGGAGCTTAGCCTGTTAGACCCAAACTTTTCTCCCTGTGCTTGACTATCATTGCTTGTGTGTGTTGGTACTATTTATGCATAGTCTCGAAACTCATTGTTTACTTATGTACACGTTTATGAATCCATGTCAATTATGCAATTTTCAAACTAACGTTCTTCAAATTGACTTCAACCCTTTGGTTGTTGCTTAAATTGCTCTATCTCTAAGAGATTTGGTTGGCAAAGTGCTTCGTTGAATGTCACAGTTAAGCATAGTTCGTCGGCCTCCTCGTCAAAGATGAGCTACATGTGCTTATGTAGGAGTGTGTCGTAGTGCTCATTAAGACATTCTTATTCTTCCTAGGATAGAGGACTTGGCAAGTATTCCTCAAGCTGCTCCTTAGGGAATGTGCCCATGTCTACAAGGATGTAGACACGTTTGAATACTTTGAGTTTAGCCTCAAACTCAGTCAAGCACTCTGTGACACTTCTATATTCTATGAAGGCTTACTCGGTAGCCATCTCCTGCAAGGTTCTAGGAGTTTCTCTAGGCTTTAGCATAGCTAGGGGTCGGGTCTAGATGAGCAAGTTTGGTCAATGCTAGAATTGCTTTTGTCCTCGGGGTTTTCATATTTCTCTTGAGGCTTTGGTGCTATTGTGTCATGGTTACCCTTGTATGTGATTGGTGTAGTTCTGTTAACCTGTTGTGGTAGTGTTGTATCCACTCTTGAATGGTCAATGTAAGTTCTGTTGTTGGTGGATTGAGTATTGCAAGCAATTCTTGATGGTAATGGTTGCTTTGACTTATTAGAACACACGGATGTGTCTGAGATTTTGCCCCTATTAGGAGAGATGGCCATGGGTTCCTTAGTGAGTGGACTCGATGCTTTATTCCCAAGCCCTTCCGTGCTCTTGGTCTCCGTCTTCTTGGTGTCCCCAACCACTTGTAACTGCCATTGTTTTTGCTATTTTCCCCTCTTTTTCTTATTCAATGAAGGTGTATCCCTTAAAAACTTAGGACCCTGAACTAGGTCAGTTGTTGATGTGCTTGGTTGGGCCTCAACTTTCTCTTTCTCTGGTGTGTCCTCATGGGACATAGCTGCAACCTGCTGGATAGCCTTGCTAAGTTGATTGGTCAGATGCGCCATCTCCTTGCCACATCTTCGCGAGGTTTCTCTAGGCTTGAGGTACTTCGATAGTGCTAGAAGTGTTAAGGATGTTGATTGCGACACCTCTTCCATGGGTGAATTGCTAAGGACACGTTCCGCAAGAGGCATCATCATGGCCAAAGGCTGTGACTGTTGTGATTTCTAATTGGAAGTAGCAGCAGCTAGCTCTGTGGACTGGCCATTATTGGTAGATTGCAGTGTCAAGTCCTTAAGCAGATCAGAAGTGGCCATGTCTTTTGTTGCCCTTTACACATTCACTTGTGCCGATCGAGCTAGTCACAATGGATTGCACAGGCATATGCTTAGGCTGAGAGCTAAGGGTGGTGTCATGTCCCACCTCTTGGACATTTGGAAGCTTAGATGGTGATAGAGATTGGGATTGAGAAGCTATACTTGATGACTGCTGTTGTGCTTCTTGTGTTCGTTTAGGGAAAGAGGGTGTAGGAGACTTGGGACTCCTAGGTGGACTTGGCACTGGTTGGGAGATTTGCTCGTGGTTGTTAGATGATTTTGCGAGTTGCTTTGTTGAGCAATCAACCTTGCCATGAGCAATGTTGCGACTAAGACGCTCGTTATCCTCTTGGGAAATCAAAGGCTCATTGGGCAGGAATTTTGTGTACACTTGACGGGTACATATGATATGCGCTTGTGTTAAGCATGCTAGGTTGAGGATCTACCCTTCGAATATTCTCGTTTAGTTTCTTGATTTCACTCGTGAGGGGCTCAATCACTCCAATGTTTTTGACTCAAGACTTGTTTTTTTGTTTAGATTTCCTCTTGCGCTTCTTTGCTCTTGATAAGTGGCCTTCAACTGATAGAGGTGGTTTAGCAGAAAGCTTTGGTACCCAAATCCATCAGTTACTTGCGTAATATCCTTGAGCACGTAGCAATGCTTTGGATATCCATCATGGCATGGTGCTGGCTCTCCATTGATACCTTCGTCTATAAGGTTTGGGCTTCTTTTGTGGTCTTCTATTATATTTGTAAGTCCAAAGCCTGTCCTTGGCATTGTCTCCTGACCTTCTTATTTCAGGCCTAACCTCGCTCACTGGTTCTCTCCGTTCGACATGCACTTCTATCAACTCTTTTAACAAGTCCTTGCTCTCATCACTAGGCTTGCCTGGTATGTGAGAATGTTCCTCGTCCTCCTCTCCAGGTTTGATGAGGTCACCCTTATTAAAGGTTGTGATTATCCTTACACTCGATAGTGTCAAGTGTATCCTCTATGCTACATAATTAGCCTCACACTTCATTGCCCTTTTGAAGGGTCGCCCTAGGAGGGTTTCCTTTCCACAGTTTGCACTATTTGGAGGAACATGGAATAGGATAGGCAAGCTTTCAGTTTCAATAGTTACAAGGATTTTGCATTTTCTTAGAGTGCTTGTGGGTGTCCCCCATAAGGACTAAGACTTGCATTAGTCGGTGTGGGCTCTGGTTGGCCTAGCACAGTAGTCATGCTTCATAGGTCAAGATATTAAAATCTGCTCCTTCATCGATGCGAGCATCGACATTATGCTCTCTTTTTACGGTGAGTTTGACCCTAAGATAAGCATGCGGTACTATGTTTTCATCTTCCAGGTCTTGGCTTGTAAATTTAAGCCTTCTAATGCATACACTTGAGTCCCCAACTACACAACTAGATTTGGATCCTCTATTGATATCTTGGGTCGTCTGCGTAGTGTTGTTCAAGGTGCATCTATCGTCAGGACTGCCATCTCTAGCCATCCTCGCAGTAGCTTGATATTGTTGCATTTTGTTTTGACTAGATGCAGTCCAGATGTAATCTACACATGTTTTTGTGGTATGGCCTTTTTGACCTCATTGGCTAGATTGGCCCATTGAGGTTTCAAGGTCTCTATCATTGTTCGCTTGGGCTCCAATTTCCCGTCTATGTCTTGGGATCTTCTCCTATTGGTGGGTTCCTTCAAGTTCTTTTATCTGAGTGAGTTTCTTAATCATTGCATACAATCCTTAAATTACCTCCACTCAGTGTGTGTGTGTGTGTGTTCTTTTCTGTGCACTTGTGCTCAATTAGGTTTTCAACTGTTCTTAGGTGTGCTTCAAGTGTTGGAAATCAAGGTGAGTGTGAAGGACAAATGTCTAAGCGGATTATGCACTCTCGTTTTGTCTTAGACCTGATAGGCTTGTTCAATCAATTTCTGGCCATCTTGATAGGTTTTAGGATTTCTTGCTACGTCATCTTACTCATTTTAGGTTCATTTCGGGGTCTATGACTCCACTGGCTGCCATTAAGGTGATGACTCTCTCAATAATCTACTCAAGTTGCTAAGCGACTATATCTTGCGAATTCACCTATCCTTGTGCTAGAATCAAGTTCTGGGCATCGGGATGGCTCACAAGGTTTGAGCAGTTGAAATTTGGTTGGGTCTGATGCAATTTTCCAAAAATTTTACAAAAATCTGACTCAGCCCAACTCGTCCGAATTGCAGGGATTGAATTCGTCACACCGGACGATCGAGGCCTTCCCATTGGTCGAGCACCTCTAGATCCTAGCTACTCATGCAGGAGAAGGTGTGGGAGTACTTGTAGTGGGCAAAAAACTCCTCGACGACAATATCAAAGCAGGTCCACGCAATGAAGCTCTCCCTCTCTCTCTTTCTCCTTGAATCCCTGAAATGTAAACTGAGGTCTCTCCTGCCACTCCTGGCCTCTTATTACCCTGCCCACGCATGCATTCACCTTAGTCTTGCTCCCCTTACCAACATTTAACCCAAAAATTTCATATTTTTTCTTTTTTTTCCTTGTTTCAACCTATTATATAGCAACAAAAAACCTACTGTGTACTCAATTGTTTTGCTCCTATCCTACCTAAATGCATACAAAAATCATAAAGAAAGTACCTACACTATTCCAACCTATCTTTTCAATTCCAAAAAACCAAAAACCTACTTACTAAGGAGATCGAATACCTCTTCAAACTCCCTCACTTCCTACCTATCTACTTCAAGCACCAGTTCGGGGAAAACCCTACTTTAATGCTTGATTTGAAGCGCACAAGCGCTCAAGGCTTGAATTCGTGGTCCCGGCAACGGAACCAAAATGTAGAGGTGATTAACTGCCAAGACCCATGGACCACTTATTGTTTCAAACATTTCAAGCCGAGCACTAATGGCTACCTCTCACATAGCCGACATGCTATCCATCTCTACGGGTGTAGTGAGCTTACCTCCATGCCCGATCAAGTTACCTCCTCTCTCGAGCACTCCGATAGCTCCATGATCCAAGTGCAAGCTTTAAGCGAGCTCATCCTCAAGCTCCACGCGCCGTGAGCAAGACAAGAGAAAAGAAAAGAAGAGAAGAAGAGAGGAGAAGATAGAGAGCTTCTCCACCCCAATCCCTCACCCTTGCACACTCACTCCCACCTCTCACACACTCTCTCTCAAGCACAAGCTCAAGCAAGCAAGCAAGAAGAAGAAGAAGAAGAAGAAGAAGAAGAAGAAGAAGAGGAGAGCCACTTTTGGCCACACACAAGAATGAGCTTCTCATTCACTTTTTAACTTTATATACAAAACCCTAAATCCCTTTTGGGCGGTCATCCCCTTATCCCCTTTTTTGCATAGCTGGTCATGGCCTACGCCCTTTTTCCCATTGTCCTCCTATCTTCCTAGATTCCTTTTTATTGCCCATCTACCTTTACAATTTGCATAGGTGAGAGCCCGGTCGGCACTCTTAAAATAAATCATGGTGCGCCTTGCGCTATTTTACAAAAGTATTGACTTGGGCTTTTTCTGGTGCGCCTTTCTCCTTGATTTAAGACTTTTTGCACTTCCTTGTGTTTCCAGATTCTTCTTGGCGAGCCTTTGTCTTCTGTTTCACTTTTTTCTTGGCCTTGTCTTCTGCTTTAAATTTTTCAGATTTTCTACCTTGTTCATTTGAGGCTTAACAAAGTATCATCTCTAGCTATGATTTCTTGCTTTGCTTTGACTTCGAGAATCTTTAATTGGTAGCGTTGTTGTGACGTTACGCGGACACAGTGTGAAAAACTCTAGAGTGCATCGTCATTCAGCTTTCTTATTGATCTAGACAGTCAATGCCATATTAGTCATTAGTGTTAGTGTTCTAGTGTGGATGGTTCAAAAATACTAGATTTTTGGACAAGTTTAGCCTATTTTTGATATTTTGAATACTATTTCTTGTAAACATCCAAAAGCTGTAAATAACTTTTAGAATATGATGACATGTAAAAAAAAAGCAAGTGGCTTTCAAACATTTTTGGGGGATTTTACACAAAAAGAAGGATTGGCAAAATTGCATGACGTGCAATTGCAATCTACAAGCAACAAACAACACTCTGAACTAGGATAATTTTGACCAGGTGTTCTAGTATTTTATTCCCCTTCGGAGCCAATGAAAGTATCAGATTTGTGGTTTGTGCAGTAAAGAGGAAGCTACCGTTTTATGCACATTTTTGGTCTATAAGAGATTTATCTTCTCAGGATGTAGAAATAAATTGACAGGCTTCACCTCTATGATTATTATTCTATATCTTCTATTTCTTTAAACCCCTTCTCTTTCGTCTAATCCTCTCCTTGAATCTCCCTTCACCCTATTGTCTCTTACCCCCATGGTAGACTTTCGACCCCAAATGCTCCTACAACATGAATTGGGTGTCACTCCCAACCTTGCTAAGATAGAGGCGACTAGGGCAATGTTACCTCTTTTTTGCCATAATTATATCTAACAACTGTTAATCAAATTAGCGAGTGAGGTCAACATTTGATGGTCAGCCTCCTTCGCATCTTTTTCTAGTTTCTCCTACAAGATCTAGGATCCATTAGGTTTGCTTTAGCTCAGTCTCTTCTCTTTAATTATTTTGTTGTTATGATGATATTAACTTAGAAATTTGGTTCAAGAAGTCTCTAGCTAAGTGTCCTCTTTGCTGCTATGTTTGCTAGTATATCTTTTATTAGTCTTCCCACATGTTCTACTTATCTATATGAATTGTATTTATCATGCATTAGATTTTCAATGGGAAGACTAAAATGTCAAATTTTAGGGCTCTAGCATTAAATTTTGTCCTCAACATTATCTTAGAATCTTCTAATAGATCTTCAATGAGGTTGATGAAATTAGGTAGGGGAATGGAGGCTCTACTTTGATCCCTTCAAGAAATGCTTTCCTTGAGTATTGCTCAGGGAGGTCACTATATGTATATCCTCTATATCACGTGCATTCAAGGCCTATTTATAAATATCCTTATTAGTGATTTTTTCTTGAATAAAACACAACCCTTTTTAATTCAATATGTAAACAATCCCTTCATATGATACCCTTCATTTTGTAAAAAATGTATACAAAGTATATTTTAAAAATATCTTATTTTGAGCCGACAAGATACACACATATATTCATGAGTGACCCTCCCCCCAAACCCCCCCCCCCCCCCCCCCCCCCCCCTCTAAGGAGTATTGTTGGGACAATTTGGTTCTTCGCACTTTAGGTGCTAGGGTAAAGTTACCTTGTTTTCCCTTATAGGCTAGATAGGCACTATATATTGTATGGTCTATGTTTCTTTGTTTGTATTTTTGTATGGGGCGTTTCCTCTTTTTAGAGTGTTCTCCGTTGTGTAGTTTGACTTTTCTTTCATGTGATGTGTCAATGTCACTGTTGTGGGGATAACAAACCTATATCTTCTCATTTGTCTAAGTGGTGATGTTTGATCCTAGACATGTGTCATGGTTTATGTTAGCTCTTTAGGAATGTCTTTTCTCTCTGCTTGCCCCTTATGTGGTCTCTCTTATTGTTTCTTTAGGCCGCCATTGAGTGGTTGGATGTATTGTAATAGGGTTTGATGTCCTAAAGGGTTCTATGGAAACTTTGGTTTTATTTCTTATCTTTGGTTTTGTTTGTCAATAACGTGGTGTGTTTCTTCATATTCTTGACCCTTTATGTAAAGTGTTTCCTTATTATGATCAACCAATTATTCTTAGCATGACAACTTGTGCAATAAGTGAGCTTTGTATGTAAACATATTTTTCCTTTCTCAACAAGAATTGTGTAATTGAAATTGCTTAGTAGTGATGTGTGTAAACATGCTTTCTCTTTTTCAAACCAATGTGCTTCAATGTGAACAACATGGCTTAAAATGTGTGTTCATGCTCAAATATGCTTTTTCTTTCCAAAACAAGAGTGTGATGCACAACTAGAATTTTTGAATTCCATTATGGTACGTTCTTTTGGATTTCAAACACAATATTCTCTTTGATTTGATCATGGTCTCTCAAGCACCTTTAATTGAAACTAGGTAGATCTTAAATGCAAAGTGAATTCCTAAGTCCTAGTGTCCTCTTAGCTTGTGTGGCAAGGTCTTGTTTGAAGATTTAGAAGGCCTTGAATCATGAAACCTAGATGCTCTACCCATAACTACCTAAGGAATTATTACCTAGGGTTTGATTAGGTGATTAGTGTTGAGAAGCGTGCCTAAGGAATTGTTACCTAGGGTTTATAGATGGCCTAGGGTTTGATTAGGTGATTAGTGTTGAGATGTGTGCCTACGGGTTGTATTGTGTCATGGAGGTGTATTCCTAGCCAAGTGTAAAGAACATGATCCTAAGCGTGATGCCTATCCTAATTTGGCACCCCAAAATGTGTGTTTAAAATGGAAGACTACACATTGCTCATTTCTATTTTGCAAATGCAAGGTATGCACCAATGTTTGGATCTAAGGGATATTGTACATCTAATATCCAAGGGCTAAAAGGAAATGCCATGTCTCTAATTTCCACCTATGGTGACCTAAGGGACCATGACTGGCTAAAGGAAGGTGGAATGCGATGCCCTATGAGTGCGGTTGTGCCAAAGTAAGATGGTGGTCCTATGTGGCCTATTGTTGTGCGTATAAGCCTAAGATCTTGTGAGTTCCTAAGTATATACTAAAACTAGGGTTTCCTAAGAGATGTGTGGTGGTGTCCTAGGTGAAAAGGAATTGTGCATAGCCTATAGTATACTTGTCTATTAAGATGTGACATTGTGCCTAAGCATCCTAAGAGTGTGCATAGGACCTAGGCGATTGTGAATGAATAAGGGCCAAAATTATGCATACTAAAGTGACTAACTTAGAGTGCTTATGGCCTTGTAGTGTTCTAACTAGATTCATATGCCCATAGAAATCAGTGGATTAGGATGATTGTGGGTGAAGAGTGAGACTACAAGTGTGTTATTGTAATTATGAGTGTGCTATTGTGCTTTATGGTGATGACTTGAGTTGGCCAAGCTACAAGTAGCCATCTTGAGAGGGTGATGGTGGGTTAAGTAGGTGGTCAAGAGCGTCTAATAGGAGGTGTTAAAATCACAAATACATGATGTACTTTAGAGGTTGTGTAAGAGCCACACACTATCTAGCCTAATTTATTTGATCCTATGGTTTGTACCCATCAATATAGGGAGAGTCTCCTACACCCACCTTGCGTTGTGTGAATGCACTTTAGCCACAACATTTTATCTCTTTAGGAAACCCTAACCCATCTTACTATATATCTATAAATGAGCACCCATCTTTCATGAATAAACAAGTAATTTGATATGTACTTTTATGCTATTCATCGTACTTGCATACTTTCTCTTTGATTCTCTTTTCAAATATCTCAACATGGTATCAGAGCAATGATAGATATGGATCCTTGAGATCCTGTTGTTGCCCAACCTCTTCTTGTTTATTCATCTCACTATGCTCATTGCTTGTAGCTAGAAGGATCTGAGATGATGTGGATAGTTATCCCCATCAGATGAATCTAAAATAGGTGCCATTATTGGTGCCCATCTCTCTGCTCACTATGGACTACTTTGTTGAGTTTATGCTACTAATGGAGATCTTGTTTTTTAGCTGAATGAAGGTCTTATTGTTGGATTGATTCATGTTGGCAAAGGAGGTGCCATTCTTCTTGTTCTTTATTGTGAAAATCTATGGAGGAAATCTATCAACTTTGAAGTAAAATATGCTTCAGTGAACTACCTTATTGCTATTGATCTCTCACAAAGATAGAAGGTCAGATACGCTACCATATCTGCTCCATTTGTTGTGGTTAAAGTAGTGAAGATCTATTCACATTGCTACTCATCCGTTTGGAGACAGTAAGATCAAAATCATAGATCTAAGAAGAAGCCATAACTGAATAAATCAGCTTGTTTATTACTAAAAGTCAGATTTGTATATGATGCCATTGTTCCAACTATCTAAGCTCAGAATTTACTACATTCCATCCAATATCTACTATTGTTCCAGATCTATTGTATT
The DNA here is from genome assembly GCF_053477565.2 of Lygodium microphyllum. NCBI lineage: Eukaryota > Viridiplantae > Streptophyta > Polypodiopsida > Schizaeales > Lygodiaceae > Lygodium > Lygodium microphyllum. Next base: position 65,080,125 of record NC_141161.1, read on the forward strand.
ACTTATTTGTGACTAATCTGATGTTGCCTATTGATATATAGAATCTGTGTTTTTAAACACACCTCCATCATTTGTCATGGCCTCCAACAGTGGTGAAAATGGTGCTACCAAGTTCAAAGGTTATGAATTTAATACTTGGCAGACAAGAATCAAAATGATTCTTATGAAGAAGGGCTTTTGAGGTATTGCTAATGGAAAGGAGAAGAAACCTTGGGATGCACCCCAAGTAGCTACATGGGAAGTATGGGATGATAAGGCCCAAGCCATCATTGAATTGGAGCTGGATGATAGTTACGTTCATCATGTGGATGGATGCGACACCACACAAGACAGTTGGGATCAACTCAACAAGTTTTTTGGGTCTCAATCCAAGAGTTCCAAGTTTGGGTTACTAATTGATTTCTTTCATTTAGAAATTAAATCTCAATCTTCTCTTGCATCTCATTTGAATCACATGAAAGGCTTGTTATGCAAGGATTGAACTTAAAGTTGAAGAAGACATTGCTATTGTGTCTTACTCAAATCCTTTTTAAGAGAGTATGACCATGTGGCCTTTGCACTTATCAATATGTCTTCTCCAAAACTGGTGGAAATAGAGGCATCTCTGCTTGAAGAGGAGAAGAGATTGAAATTTAAACAAGAGATCAACAACATTGCGCCAAAACATGAGGCACTATACACCAAATCAAAATGCAAAGGAAAGAATAAAATAATTAATAATGAACCCCTTGTATGTGACTTTTGTCACAAGCCCAATTATAAAGAAAAATATTGTTTTCATAGGAAGCGAGCTCAAAAATAGTTTCTCATGAAGATTTCCCGAGTAAGTGAAGAGGAAGTTGAAGCTGAAGAAGAAAAGCATGAAGCATTATCCATGACGTTTAAGAAGAAGAAGAAGGGAGCTAAGTAGGCTCCTCTAGATGTGTCTACTTATTATGAAGGATTGATCTAAATGTGTGATTCTATTTTGTAACTCTCTCGAGTCATGTCATGTAACCTTTGTAAAATTTATTTGTAACAACCTTTGTTAAATCATCTTTGCTAAGGCCCAACTCCCCTAAACATCCAAACCTCTCAATCACAAGTGATCAAGCAAAGAATGCTTTTATTCATCTTGAGTAGACAAGCTGATGTGCCTTTGAGCTGCTTAAGGTTGGACATGTCCCTAGTAAGTTATGGTGACCAAGCTGTTGTAAGATGATCATGCACAAAGCTGCCTACAATCATGAGTTTGAAAGGGGGTGTTATAAGCACAAACACATGACATACTTTGGAGGTTGCACAAGATGCCCACATTGCCTAGCCCTATTTATTTTAGCCTATGGTTTGTACCTATTAGTAAAGGGAGAGTCTCCCTATACCCACCTTCCATTGCGTGAATGCACTTTAGCCGCCAAATCTTATCTCTTTGGGAAACCATAATCCATCTTATTGTATGCCTATAAAAGGGAACCCATCTTTTATGAATAAACAAGTCATTTGCTTTGTATTTGTATGTTGTTCATTGTACTCCTGTACTTTCCCTCTCACTCTCTTTTCAAATATGTCAATAGGAGGGTCATCATATAGCTGGCTAATGGGGCCAATGGCTTGAGGAGCTAGGTGGGCACCCAAGAGCCCTGCAAGCTGTCTTGGTAGGGGCCAAGTTTGGCCAATTCCTTGATGGTCAAGTTTGAGGAGCCAAGACAAATAGGGTGACCTAGTAGGCACATAGATGTGGGTTGAGCTGAGGAACAAGTCAGTGGGCTGAATGGATTAGATGGTACTTAGAGTAGGCACATAGACGTGGGTCAAGTGTGAGGAACAAGTTGGTGGTTTTGAGTGGTTTTAGAGTTGACCACGTAGGATGGTTAGTTGCATGACATATGGCTTGATGAATGATAAGTGAGAGCCAAGTACTAAGGGTCATATCATTTTGGTGGCCCGAGCCATGTGGCATAAGTCATGTGGGTGTGGGTCAAAGTTTAGTAGTTGAGGTGGCAAGGCCAAAGGGTTCATGACTTATGGGCCTAGACTCCACAATAGAGAAGCGGTCTGTATAGGTCAAGATTCACATGTGGGCCAAGAGTCACCTATGGGTTGAGAGACAATGTAGGGGCCTATAAGGTCAAGGTGTTGGTAGGAGTTGCCAAAGGTCCATGTGGTTTTAGTGGGAGGTGAGCTACAAGGCCAAGGGAAAGCATCTATGGTTGATGTGCTTGGGTGGCCAAGTACAAGAGGATGATGTATGGGGGTGGTGCTCAATGGGATGAAAGCTATTATTAAACTCGAATCTTGAACCCATGTCATGATCCTCTTTCCTCTTTGGCTAGTGCACATGGTTGTGACTCAATCCCTTCGATCTTCTTCTTTCTCATGAGAATCCTCTCTTCCCTTTCTCATAGCTTTTGCTCCTCTCTATAATCGTGGCTATTCCTATTCAATAAATGTCCCCATAAAAAACACATAAGAAGAAATATAAGTCACACAAATCCCTACCCTATATACCCATGCCTTGTTCTTTAAAATCTTTTAATACAAATAAATAAGGTAATACAATAAGCTTTATGATGTTATGAACTAGATCATTCTTTTAGAAGATTGGCACCTAGGTTTGCTAACTCACCCCCCACAATCCATCTTTCTGACTCTCATAGAGAATGAAATAGAGACTTACAATAGAGCATTTTAAAATAAATTTTAATATTTTTGAGTTATTTCTGAGATTTTCTTCCCTTCAATCCTACCTTATCTGATTTGACAACCAAAATAACCAAAAAAATAACAATCAATATCCTCTTGATCTATCCCTCTTAATTTAACCATGTAGCAGTTTGGAGTGTGAGTTACTATTATGTTGTACTACAAGAGAGTGAAGACTTTGATTATTGAATTTGTCTATGGTCTCAACATGAGAGTGAGGACTTTGATGATTGAATATATCCTTCATCTTGATAATGGAACCCAAAAGTTGCATCTCAAAAGTACAATGACAGGATGTTGGACAATACCCTCTCACATAGCTACCAACACTTTCTCACATCAACTGTACACTCCCCTTTCAATTCCCAAATGCAAGAATGCAAGAATAATGACAAGTTGAAGCAAGCACACCTTCTTACATCACATGTTGTAGCCAATACTCAAAATGCATGATGATGGATCAATGATTCGAATGGTACCTCTTTGAGTTAAACGGCTACTCCGTAGCCTCCAAGTCACTCTATAAATGCTTCATGGCAAGAGGACTAAGAAAAAAGGTGAATATGGAAGAATAACTTCTCCTATGATTCCCTCACCCCCCCCCCCCCCCCCCCCCCCCCACACACACACAGAGTCTCTCTCTCTCTCTCTCTCTCAACACAAGTGGAAAAGTGGATAAGCTAGGAGCAAGATGTTCTCTTTCCCAAAACTACATATGCAAGAATGAGCTTTTCCATTCACTTTTTTTGGTTTTTATACATAGGGTTAGGTTGGGTACCCTACCCTTGTTTTTGGCCTATTATTGGTCCTCCTTTGATTTATGCATATACCTTAGGCTAATTGGACCTCCTCTAATCTAAAGTGAATAGAAGTTCTATACTCACAACCACATGCTTGTTATGCCTAACTAAATTAGTCTAAAAATTTGTTGTAATTTGCATGGGAGTGAGCTTGGATTTCTTCAAAAAATATAATTACAACCATGACGTTCTTTGAAAAAATTCAATTGTCCAAAAAAAAATCTTGATAGAACTCAAAAAATTGATATGTGCTTAGAGCTTCATGTACTTGCACTTTCATTTTTCTGGTTTTTTGAATTTCCATAAGAAGGTTAATAACGACCAACATATGAGACTAGCTCATGCAAGGAGAGCAATGGAAGAAATAGTCATAAACATGGTGATAAAAACAAGAATAAGAGGAGGCCTCTTACAACAATTGGCTAGGTTTAAGACTAGGAACTAAAACAAATCCAAAAAATCCTAGATCTGGTAGGAGGACCTAGGCCTAAAGAAGTAATAGAAGGTGTTGGCCCAACACTCGCATATCTTAAACTCTCAAAACTTTGCATTAAGAGAGTATTTGACACAATAATAGAGCTGAAAAAATAGTGCTACTTTAACTACCACCATGTTAATACAATTAGGAGTAATGATAGACTTTAGAGGGGCCAATTGCAAATCCCTTTTGTCACCAAGCAAGTGGGCAACTATAGAGCAGAAGTTGATCCATATAGCTTCATAAAAAAATTTGAGCAGTTTGGTGAGGCTAACAACCTCCAAGATACTTATAGAAGAGCACAAGATTTTAAGCTATGTGTGGGAGAGAAGGACATGAATGGTTTTACAAGTCCTAAATATATTGAAAAGAATAATTTTAACATGCTCACACTACAAGGATACGGAGGCATAGCTACGGTGCTTTCCGACACAAAATAGTAGCATCGCTATTTGCGTTGAAAATAGCGACGGTGCTCAGACGAAAAAATGCGGGCCGAAACCCGAGCATGTTATTTTGCGCGAATGAACGAAAGAGAGAGCGAAAGGGAGAGTGAACTCCATCTTGCATTTGAGAGAGAGAGGGAGAGAAAGAGAGAAAGAGGGAGAAGGAAAGCTTCTCACCGTTGTCGCCGCCGTTTGCGAAGAAGAGGAGGAAGTGTACAGAGGGCGAAAAGGAGCCGCCGAATCCATCCTTAGGCCTTTGCGGTGAGTGCATTGTTCCCTCTTGCTTTGTTGTTGTTTTTTCTCCTTTTCTTTTACTTGTTTTTGTTAAAAATCATGTGTATTGAGAGAGAAAGAGAGGAAATGAGAGAGGGAGAGGAAGAGTAAAAAGGAAAGAAGGAACGAGAGAGAGAGGGAGAAAACATTAAATATAATAGGGAAAGAGAGAAAGAGAGGGAGAGGGAGGAAGGGAGGGAGAGAGAGAGAGAGGGAGGGAGAGGTTGTTGTTATTGTTATTTTTGTTTTATTTCTTCTTTTCTTTTTTTCTTATTTGTTGTTGTTGTGGTAGTCGTAGTAGCGGTAGCGGTAGCGGTAGTAGTAGTGGTTGTTGTTTAATTTCTTATTTTCTTGTTTGTTGTTGTTGTGGTAGCCGTAGTCGTAGTCGTAGTTGTAGTAGTAGTAGTAGTAGTGGTAGTGGTAGTGGTAGTGATAGTAGTAGTTGTTATTGTTTAATTTCTTCTTTTCTTGTTTGTTGTTGTTGTGATAGTCGTAGTTGTCATAGTCGTGATTGTATTAGTAGTACTAATAGTAGTAATAGTAGTTTTCTTGTTTGTAGTAGTAGTAGTAGTAGTTTTTTTTTCCTTTTCTTGTTTATTGTTGTTTAGTTTTCTTGTTTGTTATAGTAGTAGTAGTAGTTTTTTCTTCTTTTCTTGTTTGTAGTAGTAGTAGTAGTAGTTGTTGTTGTTGTTATCATTTTCTCTTCTTTTATTGTTTATTGTAGTGGCATTGGTAGTGGTTTGTTATTTTGGTAGTCGTAGTCATGGTTGTAGTAGTAGTAGTAGTGGTTTTCTTGTTTGTAGTAGTAGTAGTTTTTTTTTAACTTTTTTTGTTTATTGTTGTTTAGTTTTCTTGTTTGTTGTTGTTGTTGTAGTAGTGGTAGTTTTTTCTTCTTTTCTTGTTTGTAGTAGTAGTAGTAGTAGTAGTAGTTATTGTTGTTGTTTTTTCTTCTTTTCTTATTTATTGTAGTGGTAGTGGTAGTGGTAGTGGTAGTAGAGAGAGAGAGATGTTTTGTTAAAGGAAATGAAAGAGGGAGAGGAAGAGAAAAAGGAAGAAGGAACGAGAGAGAGGGAATAAACATACAACATAATAAAGAAAGAGAAAAAGAGAGAAAGATGGAAGGAGAGAAGAGAATGAATGGATAAGAAACAAAGAGAGAGTGGTGGCGAGGTCCAATGCAATACCACGAGATGGGAAACACTTCGACAAACGTTAATTTGTGGGTGGGTGGAGACTTTGCATACGCTAATTTTGTTGAGTTACAAGAGAAGAAATCCCTTCTCAAACAATTTAAGAAAGAAAAAAAGAATGATAACCACACGGAGTCACATCCAAACAGAATGTGACGGTTCTCAGTTTTCTATGAGTTGCCATATTGGACCCATTTACAGATCAACCACTTGTTGGATCCCACGCATATTTTCAAGAACGTGGCCAGCTTGCTATGGGACCACATCATAGGAAAGAGAGACAATGTAGGGGCACGAATGGATTTGAAGGAGGTAGGCAAGATGGAGGCGCTTTGGTCGCAGTCGAGTGTTGATGGTCACTTGCAGCTATCTCGTGCTCCTTGGGTTTTGTCCACTAAAGAAGAGCACATTGTGAAGCAAATAGTCAAGTCTATCCGCACTTCGACGAGTATGATACGTTCTCTCAGGTCTGCATTTTCTAAAGAAGACCAATTATCAGGGCTAAAATCCCATGATTGGCATAAGATATATCACGTTTGTACTACGAATGGATTGTAAGTGGCATGCATATTTTGCTATCTGGAGTGTAGTCGTTGTTCATAATGTTTCCTCGTTTGTTTCAGTTTGTACTACTGATCGCGATTGCAGGATGCCTTACTCTAGAAATATGTGGGGCGATTTACAGGTTGTCGACTTTAGTGCAATGGATTTCACAGAAGGAGATTAAGACATCCTCTATTGAATCCGCAAGGCGGGGAGTAGTGGAGATGGTCTGTCTCTTTGAGAAATACCTGCCTACCAGCATGCTCACGATACAAATCCATCTTCTTGTGCATCTTGTAGATGAAGCGGAGATTGCTGGACCTGTCCATATGCGATGGATGTTCTTCTTGGACTACTTCATGAAAACCTTGAAAGGCTTTGTGTGACAGCGAGCTTAGCCAGAAGGTAGCATGGCTGAAGGTTGATTGGTGTCTGAGAGGCGCTAGTGCATATTTCACAATGGCTACCAACGGTGGATTCAGACAACAGTATGCTATGGTTGTTGAAGGAAGATGATAGACTGACCGGAGATGTGGCGGTTGGAAATGGGGTAGAAAAAAGAATGGATGCTGCAATGGAGGAGAAAGTGAATCGCTTTTTTATGTTGCACCATGCCTCTATGGAGATGTCCCTAGGTACCAGCAAGCTAGGAAAGATCGAGAGGAAGCATGATCTGAATTTCGACGTAGTACGCTCTCGTGGCGGTTCAAGAGAGCGTGGCTCAGGTGGTTGCTGTGGAGGTACGAATGCACTATCTCCGTCTCATCGTTCTGCTAGAGTTGCGTCACCTCCGGGATTTGTCACACCTATGGGGACGTCTACTCCAATCACTCTAGCTTTTGCTTAGCCGTCCGCAGGTGGCACCCCTATGGATGCTACTCTGAGAGATACTACCCCAATAGGTACACCATATGTACAGGGGTCTCCGGGATATGCCCAGAGCATGATCGCAGGTGGGAAAGGACCCATCTTAGGCATACCCCAGAGGGGCATGCCTACCTTGTAGATGATAGGTAAGGAGCCTTCATCATGAATGATGAGGGGAGGAGGGTGATGGCTTGCATGAGAGAGTTGTGCCAACAAGTTTTTCAGCACAATGTCTTGGATCATTGGAAGAACATACCGGAGGGGAGCAAGGACTACATTGTAGCATCCTTGCATGAGGAGTTTCCAGTACCAATCACAGCAAATAGGTTTTCTACAGGCTGGATGACGGAGTGCATGCGTGCATACATGTCACACAGATGATCGAACACACGCAAGGTACTCAAGAGTGGGGCTTCAAAGCTCGAGTGGCTAGATGCGGACGATTGGCGCCGGCTTAGGGAGGATGCTACAGATTCTCCAGGACATTGGAGACAGCAGCGCGAGGTGGCGAAGGCACGACTAGAGGCCGGAGTGGTCCATCATCTTGGGAGTGGCGGCCACAGGACATATCTAGAGGACTTTGTAAGTTTTTCTTTTGTTTTGCTTGCTTATTTTTTTGCAATATCCTTTGTATTGACAATCGTGTTTCTAACAGTTGTATTTTGTTTTCTTTGCAGCACTCCATTACAAACCGCAATCCCACCGTCCTTGAGACTCGATAAGCATAGAGGCACGGTCTCACTGCATTGATCAACTGATTGTATGGATGTGGCGGCCCTGTAAGTCACTCATCTTTCTTGTCCGTAGTTACTAAGTTTAATTAAAATGCATTATTGTTTGGTGGATTGATGTGTAGTTGTTTCTTTTTTTGTAGAGTGTGTTCGATGCTCCTTTGTGGCGGGACGAGGTTTCGGATGATGAGGATCTATAGCTCGTCCTTGGATCCCTAGAGCTCACATACTCTTCTTTTTTGGTCACGTGATCTGTGTAGGCATTTTCTATGTAGTAGTAGTATCTTGCCATGATTGTACCAGCCGCTTTCATTACGCGATCATGTATTTATTTCATGTATTAGTGTTATGATTTAAATACACTTTGCCTTTATTTACACAAGCATTGTACACATTACTGAAACTATTTTGTATGGCCCAAATAAAGCACATAGTGCTATAAGTTGCCCTACCACAAAATTTTTTTCCATGTTGCCGTTGCTATTAGTGTCGCAAATTTACTGCACGCGTTGCTATTAGCATCGCAAAATGCGTCATAAAGTGTTGTTATCAATGTCGCTATTTGCGTCGGTTGCGACACTGATACTGACGCAAATAGCAACGCTAATACCGACTGTTTTATGGCGTCGCCAATAACGATGTTTTTTGCGACGACAGGGGCAAATTTCTTTATGAACGTTTTCGTCACTTTTAACGTTGGTATAAGGCCTATATCTTGTACTGTCAAGGAGTTTTTCATTAAACGACTCTTCAAAGCAAGATATGTGAATAATCCCATTGTCAAGTTCATGGATGTGAGCTGGAAAGACAAGAAAGAGATTTGAGACTACTTAATGCATAATCTTTATAGAGATGAAGAAGTTTCTCCAATTTTGCTTTATATAATGACTAGAGCGCAAGCAAAGAAATCAATACCACGAATAAGCAACTCGAAAGCTTCTTTGAAAAAGAAAAACACAATGAAGAAGAAAAAGAGGCTTGACAGAAAGATTAAACTAAAAAGTGATAGTGCTACCACGCTAACAATGAACAATAAGCTAGGGATATAGAAGCACAAACCTTAGCATCCAAAACTGAAAAGAAAGGAAACTTTTTTATACAAGGAAATACACACATATTTCTAGTTAGACATTGAAAGGGCAGGGAGATTTGTAGTTGTGAACATTTGCTTTTCTTTGATAACTATATACATGATACACATGTTTTGGGATTATACAAGTGTACAACAATACACACTTGCTTTTTGCTCCTAGTTGTGAGGATAGACTTGCTTAATATTGTTGCCTCATACTCATGGTGGGATTAATTGTGTTTCTTAGATGCTACAAATTCTTTGGGATGCTTTTTGGTTCAATTGCCTTCCTTTGTTGTGAGATGCTCTTAAAAATATATGTGCTATTTGGTGTTGGCATATCCTCATGTATTTGATCTTAATCTAGGCACCTCAAGTTGTGGCTTGATTATCATGAATCTATATGTTGTTAATTTGAATGTCATGCATCTGTATGTTGTCACTTGGAACGTCAATGGTTTGCATTTGAACAATGCTCATGGTCTAAGGCACCTAAGTTATGGCTTCCTTGTTTGATTAACATGCATTTATATGTTGTTACTTGGAATGCCATGATTTGCATTTGAACAATGCTAATGGTCCAAGGAAGCTATTTTGAAACATGACCTCAAGAGACATGTGGGTTACAAAGTGGACGTGTGCTTTATTAGCATAAATTGCTAGAGATTGATAGAGATAGGTATGGTAAAATTTTGGATGGTGCCTCCAATACCTTTTAGGAGCCAACCAATAGTGACTACTAGAGTTGGGGTGTTTACATTTCCATTGTTAGAGGTTGTTGCCTTACCTTAGTGGGCAAGGGATACTAGTTCCTAAATATAGAGCGATGTGGATCTTTTGTAGTGATATTATGTCTCTCTGTGCCCCTATATATGCATGGAATATAGCACATTTTTGGCAAGTTTTGCTTGATGATTTGCCCTAGCGTGATGCTTGGATCATTGGGGTGTTATATGTGGATCTCTTTATAGTTGGAGGGCTATGTGCTTGAAATATCTTTGTTTATGTTCCTACATATGCAAGAAGTATAGCGCATTTTTGGTAGGATTTGATTGATGATTTGCCTAGCTTGGTAGTTGCGTCATGGGGGCGATTTGATCCAAGTGGCTCAAAACCTCCTTGGAGCTCTAAGTTGGTGGTGTAGTGTAGGTCTTGATTTTCATATGGATTACAACAATAATAGTTTTTTAATGGGTGTTTGAGCTCTTGTTGTAAGCTTTCGATAGTTTCCTAAACCCGTTTTGCTACTTCTCATTTGTGATATCATCGTATATGTTAGATCTCAACCTTTGCACTCTTAAGTTGTATCTTCCTCTAAATTTAAGAACATATTTGCATCTATGACTAATAATGAAGATGGTAGCGCATTCTTGTTATTCAGTTTAATGTTGTGTGAGGTGCTATGGACATTGTTTATGCCTCTTGTTTGGTGTACTCAACCATGGCATTACGATTCTTCAGTCAATGTAGAGAAAGTTTGCATTGCTATCTCTCTCACTCCATGTTATGCAAAATAAACTTTAGGTTATTTGTTAGCACAATATAAAACACTATACAATTTCAATTATATTGTTAGTATCATAAGGTGACTTCTTGATTTTTCCTTTAAAATTGCATTGCCTAAAAAGCATAGGCTACGTTAAATATATGCGAAGATGATACATTTCAACCTATTCTCACACGACGACAGTAATATCTCCTTTCTAACGAATAAGATACTATAATGAACTGAAAGCTAGTGACATGGAAGACTTGATAATGTACAAAGAGTTCCGAGGACTAGGTTTTAAAAGAAATGTTTGGTGTACTGTCGCTCTTAGCAGCAAATGCCTATCTAGTTTCTAGACAGATTCCAAATTTAACAATTCTCCAGGTGTGACGGATTGGCTGCTGATGGCGAGCTCTGTGAGTGTTACACTTACTGATCTCTCTGACTGTGCCGTCATCATCCAAGCCCATCCATGGTGGCCAGGGGGATCTCTCTTGACTGTGCCGTCATCATCCAAGCCCATCCATGGTGGCCCGGGGCGGCGGGGGGGTTTGGCCCTCCAGGAAACGTGCCATAGATGAAAGGATGATTCTCCTCACTCCGCAGGTCGACGTGTGACGGATTGGCTGCTGATGGCGAGCTCGGTGAGTTTTACACTTACTCTCTCTGCCTGTGCCGTCATTATCCAAGCCCATCCATGGTGGCCCGGGGTGGTGGGGGCGGCGGGGGGGGTTGGCCCTCCAGGAAACGTGCCATAGATGAAAGGATGATTCTCCTCACTCCGCAGGTCGGCGTGTGACGGATTGGCTGCTGATGGCGAGATCGGTGAGTGTTACACTTACTCTCTCTGCCTGTGCCGTCATCATCCAAGCCCATCCATGGTGACCCTGTTGGGGGGTGGCGGCTGGCCCTCCAGGAAACGTGCCATAGATGAAAGGATGATCCTCCTCACTCCGCAGGTCGACATTTGTTGTCACTCTCAGGAAACAATGCACACGCTGACTTGCTGTGTCGAGCTTCTCTGCAGAAGCGAGCCTTTGACAGCGCAGACGGCGGATGACACTCCCTTTAGCTACAGACAGCTATGCAGGTCTTCTACTTATTTCCTTGTGCCATGCATTTCTTCTATACCTGAACCTCTCATAGCCTTTGTTCCTTTGTCTGCAGGGAGCTTCATTATGAGTCTACATCATCTTCTATTCGACAGTCGAGGCCACGTTCTGCATCTTGGGGTATATCGATTATAAATTATTTCTCAATGATTCTTTGATCCCCGTTTAGAGAAAAAACTGTATTTAGGTTTTGCCTATAGTTTGGTTTAACCTTATGGTTTGGTCCAACCTTAACAATTATCACCTTTTCCGGCAATATAATGATGAAATGGAACGTCATGTTTTAGTGCAAAGCATCTTTGTTTTAAGAGACAAGATGCTTGCCACTATGCCAACTTTGGGTTGCCCCATGTGGGTCATCTTGGTAGACTCCAACATGCTCATTTTTGAGCATATTTCAATGTAATCTCAAAATTTTGTCTTGCTTAAAGGTATAGAATCACTGATCACATTAGTTTCCTTGAAGTATTCACTAACTGAACTAGCATAATGTTGCATGTTTTGCCCCCATTCTATTGTGGGGCTACCCTCTAGAGGGAAGGGACTCATGAAGGTGGCTATGCTATAGTTGCTTGTCCTTTTGTAGGGTTCAAATATCTTAGGATCTTGTTGCAAAGAACGATCTAGTTCACATGATGGTTCAAATACATGCATTATTGTTTTCTTACTTTATAGTTAAATTGCTTCTAGCTTTTAAACTCTCATTAGAGCTTGATAACGTAGGGACACAAAATTTTTAAAGTTTGATTAGGAGATGACTCAAAGAAAGGCATTCTTGATTTACTCTATTTACCATCCTTCTAGCTTATCAACCCTAATAAGATTAAAGATGGATAAATCATGGATGAATGTAATGCAAGCAATAACTTCACCTCGTACTGACTAAAGCTCAACCAAATTTAGTACACTAGATCAATTATGGAAATAAAATCATACATAGGATGCATAGCAAGCACTATTGTAACACTAAGAATAAAATTATTAAGTTCTTGGTCATATGAACCCCAATGCTCTCAAAATTCAACCAATAACTATCTAATAGCCAAAGCTAGAAGTGAAGGCAATGTAAGCAATGTGTCTTCACCACATAATTGAAGCTTAGCACATTCAATATACTACACCAAGAATGGAAACACAAATTATAGATAGGATGCATAGAAAGCACTAATTTGATATTGAGAAAATAAGTATTTAGTTAAAATTTTCAACTTTCTCATGTGAACAAGAGAAAACACCCCCCACAAGTGCAAAAAAAAAAACCATAAGAAAGAAGACAAGCAAGCAATGTCTCCACCACATTACTAAAGCTCAACTGTGCTTACTATGCTACATTGTGTATGGAAACAAAACATTATACATGGGACTCATAATAAGCACTATTGTAATAGGCAAAATACAAATGTTAAGTTAACATCTTTAACTTTGTCATATGATTCATGAAACCCACTCCCCAAACATAGACATAATACTCACCCTCCACACCCCCCCCTTTTGGATATGCACATACATTAAAGCATATTCATGTGCATATATTCTAGTGTAGGGTGACTAGATGGTAATTGGTCGATGCAAATGTAGCCATGAGAATGTCTCTAGGAAGTAGACAATAGCTTTAGGTGAAGGCAACAACAACTAGCCTCAAACAACAACTTGCACTGTGGATAGCATGCAGCTCCATTAGGTGACAAGGTGGCAACAACTAGGAAAGAGATAGTAGTTTGCTGTAGAGGGAGGAGGTGATGAATAGAGCAATGGAAGTGGAATGGAGGATCAAGGGTGAGAGTGTCATTGCAATGGAGTTTCCTTTTGAGCTAGTTAACCTATTGAAAAGTCTTGTGTGTTGTTTTAATGAATAATTGCTTTTTGAGGTTGATCTAAGAGCCAAAAAAATGCTAGAAAATTGGGATAGTTTTAATGGTAATTTTAGGTAGTCTAACACACCTCCTCCTATGCCTAGAAAAGGGTGATAAAGACAGTGTAAAGATAGCTTTGAGGGAGACATGGAAATAAAAGAGCACACTGCAGGTGGTGGGCGCCCATCATAGTCACTTATTCTTTATTCTTTTAGTGAAAGTTTGAATAAAGGAAGGCCTGGCCACACATTATGGTTGTTGGAGTTCCCACTTTTGAGTCTCTCTCTCTCTCTCTCTCTCTCTCTCTCTCTCTCTCTCTCTCTCTCTCTCTCTCTCTCTCTCTCTCTCTCTCTCTCTCTCTCTCTCTCTCTCTCGCTCTTGCTCTCCATCCGCCATAGCTCTCACTGCCAAGCTTCTTCCTCCTGGGTTCTACTTCCCTTTCAACTGGTATTAGTGCAAAGGCATTGGAGCTTGCCCGGCATTCTCTTCAGCTTGGATTTGAAGAGCTTCAACTCGAGCTTCAATGGCAGCCATGGCACCTTCATTTGCAGGTATGTTTTGATCTCATGCCTCCTCCCCGATCTTCTAGCCTTCATTCGGCACCTTGCAGGGTTGCATCAGAGCCCCCTAATCATTGCCAAGTGCTCAGTAGCACTACTGAAGACCCCCTATCCCCCAGGAGCAACCAGTGCAAAATGCGACGTATTTTTAGGGGGTTGGGCTGATCTCCTCTTGGCATTTCTAGCTCCTTCCCCGACTTCTTGGCATTGTTTGCAAACTTTCCAATCATCTTCAGACTCCTCGAAATTGGTTCTTGGCTCTCGGTGATCTATACGAGTGCTTCCACCTTCAGCCATTGCTATATACACAGTCCCACGATTGTAAAAAACAAGGCAACACTTGACATTTGATTTTTGATGCTTCTTAGCATTGCCTGTTTGATGCCTATTGATGCCCTGTGATGCTCGGATGTTATGGGATGCTATATCTATGCTTTGAGATTGATTTGGAGTAGATTTGGACCGATTGAGCTTCATTTGACAATGAATATGCTGCTGTAATACAGTGGGTTGAAGCTTATTTACTTGGTGTATGCATTGGTTCTTGGATACGGGGTGCTTACTGGAGATTTGAATGATCATATCGATGTATTTAACGATTGTCAAATGCTTCTTTCTGGTTCCGAAATGCTTTTGAGCTTGGATTAGGCTCCATCTTGGTCGTCATTCACTGGCATTGGGATTGAGTTGGCATGCTTTGGACTGGTTTATGCCTATTGTCACTGCTTGACATTTAGGCTTCTTGCATTTATGCTTTGGTTAGATATGGATGCCACTTGGTTTGCCCATGCTTGACAGTCACTTGGAGCTTCATCTTTGGATGTATTTGAGCATTTTGGACCTACTAGGCATTACATTTGGTTGTCAGTTACATGCTATTTGAATGCTTTCACGCTTATGCCTTACGAGTCTGAGATAGCTTGAGATTTATGCTCCGGATGTACCCTACTAGGATTTCGAATGTCTAATGTTATGTACTTGATGTATTTGAGCTTTTCTTGCTCTATTTGCATCTAACGTTACTTCTAGTGGGAGCATCTTGGCATATTCAGATGTACACAGAGTTTTACTTACACTTGAGCTTGAGCTTGTGGGATAGTTACATGTATTTGCTCTCTTGAGAGCTTTATTTCTGCAGTTAGTCTATAATGGGCTAATTTGATATGCCTATTGGGGCAGGCACCTATCTCTATCACAGGTTTGTCAATTTTATATGCATCTTGGATGGTTATGCATTGAGCTTCTTGCTCTATCAGTTGTGCTTGTGCTTGATCTCTTCTCTTACCTTGAGACCCATTACATGCATGACTTCTAGACCTATGAGATGTCTCTTTCCTGACAGGTTATTGGTTTGACAGTTCTTGGTACCTTCTTGCCCCTTGACACTCATTGTCGGATGTATCTTGCTACTTGGCAGTTGCAGTGACAAATGTATCAGTGATTGCTTCATTTTGGGACAGTTTTACATACTGTTGTAATTTATTCCAGCAAGCTGAAATCTGTAGATTTCGAGCACTTGTATGAGGGTAATGCTTAGTGTTTGATGTTATCTTGGTAATATTTGGTGGACAGGTGGTTCTCTTGGTGATATCCACTCTTTTAGCTAGTTTTAACAGTGGTTTTAGTGCATTTTTTGCTAATTATAACAACCTGAAATTTTGCATTTTTGCTTTGATTTCGGACAATATGGCTGGTCATATGAAAGACACAACTCTCTTTAACATTGCCAAGTTAGATGGTACCAACAATGGGTATTGGAAGTCCCAGATATGGCAGGTTTTGGTGCAGAAGTTACAAATTAAACCCTTGCGTTTCAAGGGTGTTAAACTTGAGGATATGGATGATGATGTTTGGATGGAAGTTGATGAGCTATGCAAGTCTACCATTATCTTGTCACTCTCATAAGAGGTCCATCATAATGTTGTTGAAGATGAGAATCAGAGTGCATGGGACTTATGGGAGAAGATTCAAGAGCATTATGCGCAGTAGAGTCCTGCGTCACAGATGTATTGATTGGACCTTCGCATGAAGGAGGGGACATCCCTATCATCTCATTTCAGTCAGTTTCATGCTATCACGAAGAATTTGTTGTCACAGGGTATTGAGTTCAAAGACAACTTGCACCCGTTTTTTCTACTTGGCACCTTGCCTGAATCATGGGATGTCTTCCGTACTGCCATATGCACAAACAAGCTTGATGGACTGAAAATCAAAGATGTTGAGAGTGCTTTATTGACTGAGAAAATCAATAGAAGAAACAATGATGCTTCCTGCTCTTCACATGCATTGACTGTTAGAGGTGGTAGACATGGCAGGCATGATAATGATCATAAGGGCAAGGACTCTCAGAAGTCTAGGTCAAAGTCATGAGGCCATAGTAAGTCCCGTGGACAGAAGTCTAATCTTGCCTATCATTATTGTGGGAAAGTAGGACATATTAGGCCGCAGTGCCATAAGATGCGCGATGATAAGCGCAAGGAAAAGGGAAAAGAGAAAGTGTATGAAAAGTCTTCTGAGCGCAGTATTGTACCTGCAAAGTCCAGTGTGAAGATAGAAGAGGTTAATGTCATGCATGCCATTGATTCAGATGAGGATTACATACTTGCAGCTTCTTCATGCGATGCCTTACAGGCTTTTGTGACACATTCTATGTATGCGCAGTGCTGGCTTTTGGATTCGGGTGTGTCATTTCATGTGACACCCTGTAGAGATTGGTTTCATACCTTTCGTACCATCTTTGGTTCTATGTGTCTTGGTGATGATAGGTCTCTTGACATTATGGGCATTGGAGATGTTAGGCTGTAGTTTCCTTTTAGCAGTTTTTTTGTTTTACACACCATGTACTTGCGTTGACTTGCAGCCTTATGTCAGCTGGACAGCTTGATGATGCAAGGTATTTTGTGTCTTTTGGAGACTCTCATGGAAGATTACTCGTGGCAGGCTTGTGCTTGCAAGAGGTGCCAAGTCTGGCAACCTCTATCTGTTACTTGTATCTGGAGCTACCTTGAATCACGTTTTGTCTGTGGGTTATATCCCCCATGTATCCCTTTGGTATGCTGGTTTGGGGCATATGTCCCTTAAAGGAATGAAAATGCTCCGTGCTTTGCAGTATCTTCCGCCTTTTGACTCTTTGCATTTTGATTCTTGTGATCATTGTTTGTATGGTAGGCAGACCAGGAATACGCATAAAATTTTTGGTAAGAAACGCATGGGTGAGCCCTTGGCTCTTGTGCACTCAGATGTATGTGGACCCATGACTTGTCAGTCTCACTAGGTGGGGCAAAGTATTTTGTTACTTTCATAGATGATTACTCACGTAAGGTTTGGGCTTATCCCATAAAGAGAAAATCCGATGTCTTACATACATTTCAGCGTTGGCTTGCATTAGTAGAGAACCAGTCTGGGAATAGGGTGAAATGCCTAAGGTCAGATAATGGGGGGTGAGTATGTGTCACGTGCTTTTGAGCAATTTTGTGATGAGTGAGGTATTAAGCATTAGTTGACCGCCCCTTACACCCCTCCCCATAATGGTATGGCTGAACATATGAATAGGACCATTCAGGAAAGGGTCCATAGCATGCTTAGCCAGGCTGGCTTACCACAACAGTTTTGGGCTGTGGCAGTTACTACTGCAGTGCATCTCATTAACAGGTCACCTAGCAGTGGCATTGACTTTTAGGTTGCAGAGGAGCTAAAGGACAAATGCAATAAGCTAAATCCTAAAAGTGTCAAATGCGTTTTCATTCGCTATGGAGATGTAGGAGAGATGGGTTACCATCTATGGGATCCGCAGGCGTGGAAAGTGATCCGCAGCCCATGATGTCATGTTTCATAAGGACAAAGTGCATATGCAACCTGAGAAAGTGGTTGAGGTACGCAGAGTTATCTTTCAGGAGGAGCCACCTTCTCCCATATAGCCCGGCTCTACGGCCAGCTAGACATCATGCAGCATCACCTGATGCTCATGGCACAGATGTTAGACATATTGATGTTAGACATGATGTTGGTCAGGCACCAGAGCCTGGGTTGAGGCGTTCTACTAGAGATAGATGACCTCCTGACCGTTTTGCGCCCTCTATGGATTATGTACTGGTTACAGATGCAAGAGAGCCTCTCACTTATGATGAGGCTATGCACATGGATGATTGTCACTCTTAGGAGAGGGCTATGCAGTCTGAGCTTGACTCATTGCATAAGAATTAGACTTGGGATTTGGTTTCCTTGCCTCAGGGTAAGAAGGCTTTGCCATGCAAGTGGGTGTACAAGTTGAAAAGTACCCTTGGGCACCCCAAGCTGGCATACAAGGCTTGATTGGTTGCTAAGGGCTTTAAGCAGGAGCATGGTGTTGACTTTGATGAAGTCTTTTCTCCTATGGTCAAGATGACCAGTCTACGCTTAGTCTCGGCTTTGGTTGCACAACTTGACCTAGACTTGTACCAGATGAATGTCAAGACGGCCTTTTTACATGGGGACTTGCATGATGAGATTTACATGGAGCAGCCTAAGGGCTTTGCAAACCCTGGTAGGGAACACCTAGTGTGCAAGCTAAAGAAGAGTCTATATGGCTTGAAGCAAGCACCTAGGGAATGGTACGATAAGTTTGATGTATTCATGCAGTCACAAGGCTACAACCGCAGTGCTATGGATCCGTGCTTGTACACAAAGAAAGTCCATGACGGTTCTTTATTGATTTTGGTACTCTATGTGGATGACATGCTTTTAGCAGGGACAGCTCATGAGGAGCTAGATTCTCTTAAGGCTTAGCTCAAGAAGAGCTTTGAGATGAAAGATCTAGGACAAGCCTCTCATATACTTGGTATGCGCATTACACATGATAAATCTCAGGGACTACTCTATTTGTCATAGAGGGAGTACATTCATAAATTCCTTGAGCGCTTTCATTGGTGCGCAGATTGGATGCCGCATGCTTGCGTAGTGAATGCCGGAAGGTCCCCAAGAACAAAAGAACTCTACTTTTTGCACAAAACTCAAGGTAAAAAGCATGCACGACATGAACAAGAGACCAATTGGGTGCAATCTCCCCCCATGCCTTGTGTGAGCGCTCCACAAAGCATGTATTTTATGTATTAATCACCTTCAAGCTCAAATAATAGCCCCAATTACAAAATAGCACGCTTTTGGCTTTTGAGTTTGCTTTAGCACAAAATAGAAATAAAGCTAATGGGCGGCGCCCAAAGAGTCAGGCATATCCAATACAATGTCCAAATACAAATATCATAATCGTGCGCCCATGCGCATACAAAATAATAAATAAATATCCAATGCCTCAATAAATAAGCGCGACAAAATATAGACGCCATGCCTAAGGTTGCGCCCATCAAAATATAAGTGATAACTCGAATACTCGCTATCCTCCAATGCTTTCCTCTGCCACTGCTGCTATCTCTACATATCAACTGAAGCATTCACAATCGTTAGTAAAATAATACAATTAAACCGACAAAAGTGAATACCTAGCAGTCTTCAGCTACATAAATAAATCAACTAGTTAGAAATCAATCCTAACCTTAATTTATTACGAGTGTGCACTCTAAACTCATAAACGTTTATTAATTTAATATGTATTTTGTGGAATCACCCGTTATGGAATCACCCATGTACACACTAAATTAATGAAATGCCCGAAAAGAATAGGCGTCTCCATCAACTTCTCGCACAAAGAATCCACTTTGTGTATGAGCCCTGGTCAACAAAGTTTACCAAATCCATCGTAAAACCTCACGGAATCCACCGTGGCATGGAATCCACTGTGAAATATGCCTTCTGACATTATACCCCCGGGGTGGGATAGCAATTGACCTCAATTGCTATTAGCTCAATGTGGAGCTAACAGAGTGGGGAAAACATTTAAGTCTCTGGCGTGCATCCATTGGGCTTCCTCTACAGTATGGTTTTTAAACTTGACTAAATATCTAGAATATCTTCGGCCAGTTTTGGTGGTCATAAAGTTAGTATCTATGATAGCTTCAGGTTCAAGTATTTCAGTCTCTTCATCTAACAATGGTGGGTTTTCATAAATAGGGTGTACAGGTAATTGGCCTCTAAAGGGTCGTAATAAACTAATGTGAAATGTGTTGTGAAATTTCTAGTGAGGTGGTAATTCTAACTTGAATGCATTGTCATTAATTTTGTGAATAATCTTAAATGGTCCATAGAATCTAAGTGCTAATTTCACAACTGGATGTTTATCTACACTTTGTAATCTACGTTTTTCTATTCTCAACCAAACATAGTCATCAACTTTGAAATTCATTGCTTGTCTTTTCTTATTGGCTTGTTTGGTATATGATTGCTGGGCTTTGGCAATCATGTTTTTAACCTCATCAAAAATAGTAGCATGCATAGTAGTAATATCATCAGCACTCTGAATTCTATTTGATAAAGATGCAATAGGTGTAGACAATCTATAACCATAAATCACTTCAAACGGTGCTTTCTTTGTAGATGTATGTGGTGTATTGTTATATGCAAACTGTAATAAATGCAAATGTGTGTCCCATGTCTGTGGTTTAGAAATAGTGTAAGCACGTAAAAGATCTAGAATAGTACTGTTAGTGGCTTCTGTTTGTCCATTAGTTTCAGGATGAAATGCAAATGAAAAATCAATTTTTGTTCCTAGGTTAGCAAACAAAGTAATCCAAAAGTTGTTGCAAAATCTAGAATCACGATCAGAAATAATAACTTTTGGTAATCCATGATTAGTGAAAACAAATTTCAAAAACAATTGTGCTGCCTGAGATGCTGTTAAAGTTTTCTTACATGGAATGAAATATGCTTGTTTACTAAACCTATCTACTACAATCCAAATCATATCATGGTTAGCTTTCGTATTAGGTAAACCAGTAATAAAATCCATAGAAATTTGTTCCCATGGTCTTGAGGGAATAGATAAAGGCATAAGTAATCCATACTGTTTACCATGATGTCTCTTAACTCTTTGACAAATCAGACATTCAAAAACAAAGTTAGATACATCAGTGTCCATGTGTGGCCAATAAAAATCTTCAGTTAATGTACGTAAAGTAGATATGATACCTCTATGACCTTGGTATGGAGGACAATGAATCTCATTCAAAACAAAAGATCTAAATGGAACTGTAACACATAATCTCTTTTCATAAAACATGAATCCATCATTATAAGATAGTGAATCAATAGGAATCCAGTTATTTCCAACTAATTTATTCCAATCAGCATGAAAAGTAATGTCCTGATGATAAGTATCTTTCATAGGAGTTAAAGAATCAAATGATATAACAGAAATATTATGAATGGTGGGTCTTCTACTTAATGAATCGGCCACTACATTTTCTTTACCTGGTTGATATTGGATAATCAGATGAAAACTCTGAATAAAGGCTGCCCATTTGATATGTCGGTCAGATATTTGGGGTTGGCTAAGTAAATGTCTAATACTTTGTTGATCAGTCTTAATCATAAACTCAGAACCCATTAAGTAATGTTTCCATTTTCTTAAAGCTTGTACCACAGCTAACAATTCTTTATCATATATGGAATATTTAAGTTCGGAGGGTTTCAGTTTACAACTAGAATAGGCTATGGGATGATTATCTTGCATAAGTATGGCTCCTATTCCAGATCCGCTAGCATCAGTAACTACTAAAAAGAATGGTCTATTAAAATCAGGTAGTTGTAACATAGGAGCATGGGTTAATGCATGTTTCAATAAGTCAAAAGATTTCTGTTGATTAGCAGACCAATGATAAACAATACATTTCTTTAAAAGTTTAGCCAAAGGCAAAGCAAGTAATGAAAAATTTCGCACAAATTTCATGTAAAAACTAGCAAGACCTAGAAAAGATCGTAACTCATGCACATTTTTAGATATAGGCCAGTTCAATATTGCTTCTATCTTCTTAGGGTCAACCTTAATACCATATGATGATATGATATGACCTAAATATTCAATTTCTATTTTAAAAAACTCACTCTTTTCCATATTAGCATACAATTGATTATCTTTCAACAACTTGAAAACCAAGGACAGATGTTCATAATGTTCTTTCTCACTTTTACTAAACACCAAGATATCATCAAAGAATACAATAACACAATGCTGATATTTCAAAAATATACGGTTCATCATTCTACTAAATGTAGCAGGTGCATTAGTTAATCCAAAAGGCATCACTAAAAATTCATAATGACCAAATTGTGTTCTAAATACAGTCTTGAATATGTCAGACTTATCTAATCTCACCTGATGATAACCAGATTTAAGGTCTATTTTACTAAATATGGCAGAACCTTGCAGTTTATCCATAAGGTTATCGACTCTAGGAATTGGATATCTATTCTTTACTATGATCTTATTTAAAGCACGATAGTCAATGCACATACGATAAGTATTATTCTTCTTCTTTACCAACAAAACAGGTGCACCAAATGGAGAACTACTAGGTCTAATCAATCCTCTATTTAGTAATTCCTCAACTTGATTTTGAATTTCTTTTTGCTCTATCTGGTTATGCCTATATGGTGCTTTACAAGGTGGTTGTGTTCTAGGAATCAAATCTATTTTGTGGTTTTCAGGACGCGAAGGAGGTAAACCAGGTTGTAGATCTTCTGCAAAACAATCTTTAAATTGTGCAAGAAATTCTTTATGCCTAGGGTGCATATGTTTTTCTTTAACTTGCAGTTCATTCACCCAAGTGAGATAATATTTACTACTTTTGCGTAATGCACGTTTAGCTTGAGTATGAGAAAGCAGTGGAAAAGCATTAGATGCATGCATACCATACAATGTAATATGTTTTCCTTGAAATTGGATATTAATTGAATGTGTGGAATAATCTATATTAGGGTTATGCTGATGACGCCAAGGCATACCTAAAATAATATCACTGGACTGTAATGGTACAACTAGAAAATTCCTTCTTTCAGTGTATTCACCAATTTGAATTTCTAAATCATGTACCTCTTGTGTTCCATTATACCTTGTGCCTAAGAATGCTGCTTTAATGCGATAATGTGTAGGAACAGTTTGTAATTTTAATTCTTTCACTAGCTTTGCAGAAATAAAATCATGAGTACTACCATCATCATGCAAAATAATCTTTTCTTTTCCATGCACTAAACATTTCATTGTCATAAAGAATGTGGAGTTGGCATACCTGGTAAAGTATCCGAAGGAGTGGTAATGTCGTCTTTATCTTCCGTGAAATCATGCATTTCTTCATGTTCTTCATCTTCCATTGCTCCAAGATAGTTGATATGGACATGTGGCTTCTTCGATTGGCAATTGGCTGCTAGATGTCCAGGTTGGTGGCATTTGTAACACGCTATAGGTTTGGCTTTAGTTACATTGTTTGCAATGGCGGGAAGTCTAGGAATATTAGGATTTGGCTGTGAAATTGGCTTAGGGTTTTGATTGGTATTCGAGGGTAAAGTTGGTGATTTTGCCCAAGTCTTACGGAAACATGATGAAGGAAATTGACCTTGATTACATCTTCTAAAATTTAAATTGAATTGCTTAGATCCATAGTTACCATTGGCTTGAAATTGCTGTGGACGCTTGTCTCTTCCTCGAAGCTTGTCTTCAGTGTCATGGGCTAAAGAAATTGCGTCTTCAAGAGTTGTAGGCTTGAACATATTGACTTCAGCGTAGTAATGCCCAAGTAATCTAGACATATACTTGCGCTTGTGTGTCGCTTCAGGTACGTCTTCAAGCATGCGTAACTGGAGTAATGCATTCCAAAAGCATTCGGTGTACTGAGGAATAGGCTCACGATCTCTTTGCTGAAGAAGGTTCCATTGCTTTATGGATTTTTCATGGAATTGTGGAGGAAGAAAATTCTGCATAAACTTCTTCTTGAAACTCTCCCAGGTAGTGGGACAATCTATGCTCTTACGAACCATGGTCCACCAAAGAGATGCTCTATCCACTAAATGATTAGTGACACACTTGATTTTATCTTTTTTTGCGTATGTTTCCTCATGAAAGTAATCATCAAACTGACTGATGAATGCAAGAACAGTTTTTCCATCTCGAGTGCCATTGAAAGTACGGAATTTGAAATTTCTTTTACTTATCTTTGTTTCTTTGCGGATGGATTGGGCTTCGAGAGTCGCGTCGATGGTACGTCAGATAAGATCTTCAGATTGTGGTTCCTCTTTATCGGTAGTCGATCTTTGTAAATTGGCCAATTGAACTTGCAATGCTTGCCGGGCTCGTCGTTCTTCGTCCAACTGCATCATAATTAAATCCAGCTTTTGCTCCATCGTAGGTTCAGGAAGATCGCCTTCAGCCATTAAATCATCCATATGTGGTTCCGTCATCCTGTAAAACTTCAAAAGACCTCACACTCTCAAAATCCAATTAGCGGGATGAGAGTAGCTCAAGATTGGGTGTACAAGGCTTATATATTTTTGTGTGTGGCTTTCACAATCTTCATCTTTGGCTTTTGCGAGATTTGTAATCTTTGAAAAATCTGCGTTTTGACCTTCTACGTGTGCTGAAACTGGTTCAGCAAGTCTGCGTATGCAAACAATACCTTCTAGAGAACAACTTTGCAGTTCGGAGCTTCTGCGCAGGAACAGTGCTTCTAGGAGTTTTGAACAGAAGTCAGTTCTGACTTCAAGTTACTTACCAGACTTGCAGAGTAAGTAATTTTGACTTGTAGAATTTAGACTTGTAGACTTTGTAAATTTTGTGTGACTTGACTTAGTGTAGTAGGCTTGAAGCTTAAGTAGCAAACGACGTCAAATTTTAGGAGGGAGGGGCATTTTTTGACGTCGTGAAAATCACGCTGATCCCCTCCTGATGCCGTCGACTGAGATTTTGAAGCTTTTAAGCTTCTTTAAACTTAATAAGCTTTATATTAAGCTTTTAAGCTTATGAATTTTTTGAAACTTATCTTTGTATCTCCACGACTTGTAGAAGAGGATGTAGGAGTGGCCCTCCGTCATTGCAGGCCGGTCCTTCGCGATAAGAGGCTGGAAATAGAGGTTCTTGACCGCCAGGAATCCACCTGTATCGACCGTTCACGATGAGATTGACCGTAGAGCTCGATCGTTCCAGGAGCTCCGCCTTCACACAAGATGGGTAGCGATTGGAAGCTCTCGATCTCAGCTTCGCTCTGATACCAATGGTGCATAGATCGGATGCCGTATGCTTGCGTAGTGAATACCGAAAGGTCCCCAAGAACAAAAGAACTCTACTTTTTGCACAAAACTCAAGGTAAAAAGCATTCACGACATGAACAAGAGACCAATTGGGTGCAATCTCCCCCCATGCATTGTGTGAGCGCTCCACAAAGCATGTATTTTATGTATTAATCATCTTCAAGCTCAAATAATAGCCCCAATTACAAAATAGCACGCTTTTGGCTTTTGAGTTTGCTTTAGCACAAAATAGAAATAAAGCTAATGGGCGGCGCCGAAAGAGTCAGGCGTATCCAATACAATGTCCAAATACAAATATCATAATCGTGCGCCCATGCGCATACAAAATAAGAAATAAATATCCAACGCCTCAATAAATAGGCGCGAAAAAATATAGGCACCATGCCTAAGGTATGCGCCCATCAAAATATAAGTGATAACTCGAATACTCGCTATCCTCCAATGCTTTCCTCCGTCACTGCTGCTATCTCTACACATCAACTGAAGCATTCACAATCGTTAGTAAAATAATACAATTAAACTGACAAAAGTGAATACCTAGCAGTGTTCAGCTACATAAATAAATCAACTGGTTAGAAATCAATCCTAATCTTAATTTATTACGAGTGCGTACTCTAAAATCATAAATGTTTATTAATTTAATATGTATTTTGCAGAATCACCCGCTATGGAATCACCCATGTACACACTAAATTAATGAAACGCCCGAAAAGGATAGGCGTCCCCATCAACTTCTCGCACAAAGAATCCACTTTGTGTATGAGCCCCGGTCAGCAAAGTTTACGGAATCCACAGTAAAATCTCACGGAATCCACCGTGGCACGGAATCCATCGTGAAATATGCCTCCTGGCATCATTCATATGCAGGATGTTAAGCCTATTGGATGTCCATTACCTTCTCATATGAAGGTTCCATAGGCCAATTGTCCACAGACAGATGACCAGAGGGCCGAGATGGCCAAGATTCCCTATGCATCAGCTATGGGAAGTCTTATGTATGCCATGATAACCACCCATCCAGATATTGCTTTTGGAGTTGGGGATGTGGCACGTTATATGACTCACATGGCAAGAAACATTGGGATGCTGTGAAGGGTATCATGAGGTAAATGAAGGGCACAACAGATATGTGTATTTGCTATGGCAGCCAGGATACAGGAGTTGTGGGGTACACTAACTCTGATTATGCAGGACATGCAGATAGTAGGAAGTCCACTTCTGGCTGTGTGTTCACTTATGCTGGAGGGGCTATCTCTTGGATGTCCAAGGTGCAGAAGTGTACGGACCTTTCTACTACAGAGGCTGAGTATATTGTAGCCACAGAGGCTTGCAAGGCGGCTATCTGATTAGGCCATTTGATTGTAGACCTTGGTATGAGAGATGTTATGCCTACAATGCATTCGGATTCTACGAGTGCCATTCAGTTTGTTAAGAATCCGGTCTTCCATGCGAAGACGAAACATATTGAGGTGAGGTATCACTTTATTCGCGAGGTCATTGAGGACAGGTCTATTGACCTTGTCAACATTTTGAATGAGTAGAATCTTGCAGACTTGCTCACGAAGAGCCTCACTATAGAGTGCTTTGCCTTCCTCAGGAGATTGATGGGAGTTGGATGAGATGACATCTTTTCCCTCATCTTGTTGTACATGTGTACATGTTGTACTGTCTTTTCTTTTCTTTTCTCTCTCACTGGGGAAGATTCACCTTTAAGTGGGAAGTTGTTGGGGGTAAAGGCACCTCTACCTAGCTGCCAGTGTATTAGTACATTGACAGTACCAATCACTATACACTGCAGGTGGCGAGTGCCCGTCACAGTCACTTATTCTTTATTCTTTTAGCGACAGTTTGAATAAAGGAAGGCCCAGCCGCACATTGTGGTTGTTGGAGTTCCCACTTTTGAGTTTCTCTCTCTCTCTCTCTCTCTCTCTCTCTCTCTCTCTCTCTCTCTCTCTCGCTCTTGCGCTCGATCCGCCATAGGTCTCACCACCAAGCTTCTTCTTCCTAGGTTCTACTTCCCTTTCACTTAATACACTTCTCAATCTTGCTCATTATCATGGTAATATGAGACAATTAGTGATAGTCAGTGAAGTTTCGGAAGGTCATGACCATGTGGCTTGGTAGTCACTTAAGTGACTTGTTCTAGAGGCTATTGGTGTAGAGTGAGTCTTGAAGATCAAGAAGACCATTTAGCATAGATTGAGGGGCACCAATAGGATTGATTGGGCAACTATTATCCAATTTGGCCACAAAGGCGAGGGAGGTGGCACGCTATAACTAAAAAGAATAGAATAGAATGCACAACGGAAGGAGCAATGGCACAAGATATGGAGGCTCAAGAGTTTATCTTCTTCTTTATCTTCATTTTTCTCCTTCTCTCATTGTCAACTGATACACCACAAAGTGTCCTTTAAAGTGATAGATGCCTTTTGACCTTTAAGTCACTTCACACGCAACCTCTACTTTATTCATGCATACATAGGATATGACTTAGCCTATGTCTTATTTCTCAACACTCCCCCTTAAGCCCAAAATGACCTTGCAAATACAATATTCTAAGTGCACTTCTAAAGTACTTAAACTTATCTTTACCTAATGCTTTGGTAAGATGTTTGTGACTTGGTTATTGGTTTTGACATGCACCAATTTTATCTCTTCATCCATAACATTCTTTTGATGAAATGGTAGTGCACTTCGATATGCTTTGTCCTTGCATGGTAGACTAGGTTCTTTACCAACATAATGCTGCTAATGGTATCATAGTAAATGATAACTCCACCATCTATCTCTATCTCCATATCACGTAATAGTTACCTTAGCCATGTCTACTAACATGCTGCCAAAGCAATGCCTCTATATTTCACTTTTGTACTACATAAAGCAAATGTAGGTTCCTTGTTGCTGTTCCAACTTATTATAGTTGAACCAAATGAAAATACGTAGCCCCATGGGTGGATCTTCTCTCCATGATACTTCCTACCCAATCTACATTTGTGTATCCAAACAATGTAGGCTTCATTCCTTTCTCATACAACGAGCCAAAACTAACTATCTTCTTCACATATCTCACAACTCTTCTCATTAATTGATGTATGGTTAAAAATCTATCATGTCGATAGAAGAGATGATAGCCACATGGAGTGTGCTACCTTGAAAAGAGGAGTTGAATCGAGAGGAGTTGTTGGCCACCTTACGTATTAGACAGTTGGAAAAAAAGTCAGAAGACATAGAGGTAGTAGTTGCAAAGTTAAGGGCAGCAAGGATACATAACAAAAAACGATTTGAAAAAAGACATAAACTGAGGCCAAGAACCATACAAGATAGGGATTGGGTACTAATTTATGATAGCAATTTGGACAACCAGCATAGTGCCATGCGTAAAGTCTCCAAAAGATGGTTTGAACCCTACGTGGTAAGATAGGTGTTTGATAATGCTACTTATGCATTAAATGAGCTTGATGGGATAGTCATAAAACTTTCGGTAGTAGCAAGGAGAATAATCAAATTATTCAAGAGGTAGGAATCTACTGCCTATGAGTTGCTAAAATTGGAAGAAAATAGTGGCCATGATACAAGAAGCAAATATATGGTTGTAGATGCCTTGAACAACTTGTATAGATGCACAACTCCTTGAAAATCATGATAGCATCCTTTCAGCTTCATCAAATCAAATGGTTCTTCTTCTTGAAACTCAAGACAGAGGATCCCTTTAGCTCATCCTCGGATAAGTTACTCATGAATATATGTGTGCATTACGTGCATTGAAAATAATGTATTTTTAAAATACCATTTTTATACATTTTTTAACATACAGAAGGGTGTAATATAAAGGCGTTATTTACATATTGAATAGAAAAGGGTTATTATTTATTAAAAAAAGATTCACAGATAAGGCTATTTATAAATAGGCCTTGAACGCATGTGATGTAGTGGATATACATATAGTAGCTTACCCGAAGACTCATCACTTCCATGACAAAGTATGAACCATTGTGACCCTACATATTGGACACAAACAAACTATACTTTCTTTATCATCATTGTAACTCCCATATAGGTCAATAGCAAGCTCCCCAAATTTGTTTCGGTGTTCAAATTTCAAGTGCTACACAAAAAAACTTGGAATCCTTATATTTGGCCAATCATCCTCTCAACTAGTCACACCATCCATAGTATTGTCCAATCCCCCCCCTTGAGAAAACTCATTGAGCAGCCATGAATTGTTCATTGTTCCCCCTTAACATGACCACCTTCATCGCCTTATGATCCCCCTTCAAATAAATGCAGTCTGCACTAATAAGGCTTGCTTTTCAAAAACTTTTTTAACGGCTAAAAACCTTTAGCTTTTTTGAAACTTTGCTTTCCCACATCCCTCACATTAGTATTCAGCATTTCACTTTATTAAAAGATTGAAATCATCCTTTTTTTTAAATAAACACAAACCAAAATCCTAGAAATGAATTTATATTTGATATCCTCCGAGATTCTAAAATATATCCTTGTCTAAATCAACTCTCAAGCCATGCCAATGCAAGCAAGAACCATTCTCTAAGGGTAATTTTTGTTCTTAAATAGTGTAAATACCCTTTGTCAAAAATCTATTGACATCATATCCTCATGTCAATCACCTAGCATGCAAGTGAATAATATCGTACCACATCACCAATGCACATGATAGTGGATGCCAGCTCATATAGAGCTCGACATCTCAACACTCAAGACCCGACCAATGTCTAATGTCACACATGCATTCTCCTCATAATGGGATCCTTACTACTTAGAGCACCATAGATCCTTGGTGGCACTTTACAAGGTGGGGTGTTGAGCATATGTAACACCCCAATGCTAACAATGCTACATGCATAGTCATTTCCAAGATGAAGCATCCTCTCTTTCCAACATCATAAGTAGAGAACCACTCCCTATATATGGGATAACATGAAATGATTATCTAGAATCTAAAAGCCATTTTTGAGATATCATTGTCCATGGCAACCAAGAATGCCTTGCTTTTCTTCTTGTTATAAAAGAAGCATTCTATATTCTTTTTTTTTCATGACATGCTTTTGATTTACCTCTCACTCCAAAGTTTCTCATGGTATCTAACATTCCTCTCACCATAAGTGTATTAGAGCTCTTGGACCCTACATTATTATTTTTGTTTATCTCCTTAATGAGAAAACTACTCTTAGCATTAGTACTCTTGTAAGACCACCTGCAAGAGTGGAGTTACAATGGCAATCCTAAAAGTATCTACGTCTCAAGCAAGATGACTAATAAGAACATGGCCTTCACTTAATCATGAAAGATAATCTACTGAGATGTCAATTAGCTGACAATAGTGTTAAACTCATTGAAATTATTAAACACTGAATTTTTCTCCTCCATGTAGAGATCAATGGGTTTTTCGAGCACCAATAAACCTACAAGGCTATGCTTTTCTTTTCATATAGTTCACTGAGATTTTTTCATTCACCATTTATACCTTCCATGTTTTTCACATTAAAATACATGAACTCTGAGAGTGTCAATATAATTGTGGAGTGTACCAACTATTCCAATTCTTTCCATGCATTTGGTTCCATGTCCTTGAGCTTAATTCCCCTACACTTGATTAGCTTCACCTATTTCTTTTGGACCAATACATTGTAGATTCATACTTTTTAGTATGAAAAGTTTGTTCCATCAAGCTTTTGAATATTGAACAATGCATTATTCGAACTCAATGAATAAGACATAATGACAATAATATGTCCTATGCACCAAACATAGTAATAGATGCCCAATTTCAAGCTCAAAAGAGGCCAATTGACTATAAATTGAGTGTCCAACAAAGCCAAAATCAATGTCAAATCAACATAAAATTGATGAAAATTTAATATCTTATGACTCACAAAGGCATATGAAATTCTTGCAATTATTTGTAATTGTCTGGCTATTCTACAAGTATCAAATAGCTATCCAAGACCAAATGTATATAAGTTACTTTTGCATTATCTAGTGCTGCCAACATAATTATTGAGATCCTCCATCATACAACAAGAATTATTAACTCAAATTTGTTTAGAGAACAATTTACAAGAGAAGAAAAATAGGGAAAAAAATACAAGACACAAGATTAGGTACTATCCCTCATGCATGGATGAGCATCCCTATCATGCATGTATTTATGAATTTGTATTAAACTTTTATGATCAAAATATCATTGAAAAGTATACTTATATCATTCAAGGAAAACCTCCCTACAAAAAGGTCCTTAATCTCGTATAAGACTAAAAATTTCTTCATAGATTAGAAATTAGATTGGAATGGACACTAGTAAAAGGCAATGCTTAGAAATTCCTTCATAGCTAACCAATTGTACTACATATGTCCCACAACTACATAAATAGATCAAGAGTGTAATTTTCTAAACCTGAAAACCAAAACCAAATCGCACCTCATCATCCATAATTCCAATATTCTGTGTTCCTTCTACAATTGCAATCCATGCTTGTATAGTCTCTCCCACTTTCCCAAAAAAAAAAACAATGTATCATCTCTCTAACTCAGAGCATCACAAGTTTCTCTAGTTCTTCTACCTTTTTTCCTTCTTCCTCTTTCTCTAGTGTCACACATCAGAGCTTTGGCATACCATTACATATGCAGGCATTAGGATTTGTTTTTCAGTGTTGGTTTGAGTGTATTCACATTGTGGATACCCTAATGAGATGCAATTAAGAGTTCTCCATGTGGCAGGCTAGGTAACAACATACACATTATGGGCTACTAGTAGTCTACCTTTGCAAGCTTCATTATGCCATACATTCAATTGCCTTTTGTCTTAGGTGTCACATCATTGCCTATATCACCCTCATCACTTACCATCATCTAATGCCCTCACTAACATGGCACACATATCCAACAGATATCCAAGAGGTGACCATTTTTAGCTTATATTTGCATTTTGATAAGTGTGATATTCCTTCAAATCTCTTAAGTGTTTCATCTTCTATCATATTCTCTTCCCTTCTCTCCATTGTCGAAGCATGTAGGGTTAAAGGTCTACCATATGGGTATGAGATAGAATGGTGTAGGAAGATTCAAAGATGGAACAAAGAGAGAGAGAAAAGATTTAGAAGATGAGGAGAATCAATTGAGATAGAGAGAGGTGAATCTCAATGCTTTCATTTCATAAGCTTAGTAGAATAATCATTGTGCAATACATTTGATGCATTTCATGGAACTCCCAAGAAAAAGGTAGATACATACGCTTGGAATGATAGCCCAACAAAACTAAGCCTATGGATCAAAACATGCACAAATACATGAATAATATCTATTGAACATAATCCATAACCTATAGTGATCACCTCGTAATCTCATGCATACATCGATCTATTAGCGGTAGATGGTAGATAGGATCCACCGTAGGCAAGACATATGACTAGTAATGCATTACTCCCTATCAATATCCTATATAAACCTTCAAAATCACTTCAACCATGTAATTACAATTTTATTGTAGTAGTAAAACATGGTACAGATGCTGCCCCAACTCCAATAAAAATGCAATCTTTATTGTCTAGATTATGTATATAACTAATAGAGACTACATTTCAATCAATGGACCACCAAACAGACCCTATTGGAGCATCAAAATTCCAATTATAGCATGCATCTATATCCTTGATTGTTATTCATAGTCCCAAACACTCCACATAAAGAGCATAATCCCATCAAAACTCCTCTTTCATGATCAAGGAAAGTTTTCGTGAAGTATACGACCAACAATCAAGTTAAGGATCACATCCAAGACCCTGTAAGAGATAAAGAAGTCAAAGGATAGCTCGTTTCCCTATTTCTTGCTATTGTAAATAGTCAAAAACATCCCACATGTAGCTCTCAATCTAGATAGAACACTCATTTGATGTTCAATGAAGTTTTTTTTGATGATAGAGACTAAGAATCAATCGATAGACCAAGAGAAAAGCTCAATAGAAGATGATGCTAAGCAAGGATCGCTTGCTGCCCTCTTTTTTCTTGTTATTCCCTCTTCCCAAAATAGCCCCAATACTCTACTCCCTCTTGCATGAGCAACAAGACCACTTGCTTTCTTTGGCTCTTCCCCGCACCTTTCCCTTGTGTCCTCTCCTAGTTAGCATGCTATCTCCTTCACCTTTGTGGCCATATTGAGTAGCAGCAATGAATCAATCTTGTTGGTGCCCCTCAACATGCGCTACATGGTATTTGTGATCTTCATGATTTACTCTACACCACTAGCCTCTAGAACAAGTCACTTAAGTGACTACAAAGCCGCTAAACTAAGCCATATGATCATGACCTTTCAAGAATCACTGAGGAATATCACTAACTATCTCAAATTAGCATGACAATGAGCAAGTTTGAGAAGTGTATCAAGTAAGGACCATGTCACTTACTAGTTTGTACCCAAAGTACGAATTCATCCACATAAGAGTACATCTTTTGCTTTCAAACTCTTTGCTAGACATCCCATGACATATATCCCCTCCCAATTTGCACATCCTTCGGAGGTCCCACACTAGTAGCCCACCATGATCAAATACCCATATCCTCATCACCCAAACTCTCATGCTCATACCCTTCTTACCACTGAGGTAAAAATGGCTTCTAGGACAGAAGACCCAAATCCATGTTATCCTCATAAGCATATAGCTAAGCCAAGCAGTCCTTCTCAGATCATAAGACATTGCAAGTTTAGACATCCCACATAGCCTATAACTCTATCTATCCCTAGCAATGATAGCTCAACAAACCTTTGTAGCATCCCAATTCCTATAAATCCTTTTGGATCATATAACATCCCAAGATCTAATGTTGACTCATACTCCTCTTCCTCTTTTTTATCTCTATATCGATCTACTCATATCTTCTTAAGTTCTCCATTACATAGGTCACTTTTATATCTATTTTCTTGCATCCCTTGATCCTCTTTTCTACCTCTAGTACCTCCATTCACCATAATCAACTCTATCAAAGCATATGTTTCATGTATACTTTTACATCCATCAAACTTAGTCTCATAGAAAAATTGCCCTACTAAACCACCTTGTAGAAAATTACTTGTATCTTCCAAACCATAATGCAAATTGCCAAGCTTTAAAAACCAAAAATGTAGTGCCAATTGCAATCTACAACTTTGTTAAAGACAATAGGACCAAAATTTCAATGTGTCAACCCCTTAAAGTTTCTATGTAACGTGAAACTGTTCTTTATAGTATGCAATCTCGGTCAGACATGGCTCTTTTTGACCCTATAAGATATGCATAAAAACCCGAATGTCAACCCCAAACTTTGTAGGGACCTTCCCTAGGTATCAAAACCCATTCTAGATGTGTTGCCCACCATTAATCATCTTTTGATTAGAATAATTTTCAACATCTTCAAATCTACCCTGCTTGTCCACTACATCTCTTACAAGCATTTTGTCCTCTTGGGTCTCCAAACCTGCATGTGGCTTCAATGCTCTTGAATCTCCTTGCATGATTTTTTGTCCAATCCAGATATCTAGCAAAAAAGGATAGTTTTTCCTTTTCTTGGAGGTAAATACATCTTCTAGGAAATTCTACCACAGCCTCCATTTCTAGTAGTGTTTTTCTAAAAACCCTTAAACTCTCTAGCATTAGAAAAAAGCAAATAATCTTTGAGACTATCCCTAATGTGGGGATGATTTGCACACATAGTTAAGAGCTGAACTCCTCTTTTGCCATCTCTATTTCACACAAGCATACGATGAACCATCATCTAATACTTTAGTCTCCATTCTTGATGCCACAATGTACGGTAGCTCTAAGATAACATGATAGCTTTAAGACTTGCACAAAAAAGTGATGATCATCATGCACATCACCAATAGTCACTAGAACATTCAGGCATGTAGTAAAGAGATCCCCTAATGAGTTGTTTGTAGCCCACATATGCTAGCCAGGATCTATATCCACTGACCAACCACCATTCTCATACAGACTACATGCCATAAAATTAATTTCAAACCCATGGTCCAAGAGAGCAATACACAATATCTCCCACATAGCTATCTTCACAATAGCTTTAGTTGTAGCTCTTGCCTAGTGCCTGTGCGAATAATGGCCACTAGGAATGAAACTACCCTCTTCTTCCTCATGAGACCGATGCTACAAAACATCTCTATGTAGAGTGCTACTCACCATGACATTTTCAGTCATCAACACATCACTCTTTCCATTCTTAATCACCCCATTTTCAGCTTTAGCCCACTTTATGACAATAATTCAATAGATTCCAATTGAATCCATGTTGTCTTTAGCCTTCACCAATGTTGGAGCATGTAGAGTTGAAGGTCTACCACAGGGATATGAGATAGAAGTATGTAGGGACATTTAGAGATGGAATGAGGGGAGAGAGAAAAGATTTAGAAGATAGGGAGAATCAATTGAGATAGAGAGAGGTGAATCCCAATGTTTTCATTTCATAAGCTCAACAAAGCAATCATTCTACAACACATTTGATATATCTAGTCGAACTTCCAAGACAAAGATAGATACATACACTTGGGACAATAGCCCAACAAAACTGAGTATATGGCTCAAATAACACATGAATACATGAATAATATCTACCAAACCTAATCCATAACTTGTAGGGATCACCTCATAATCTCAAGCGCACATTGATCTATTAGTGGTAGATGGCAGATAACATCCACTGTAGACAAGACATATGATTAGTAATGCATTACTCCCTCTCAATACCCTATATGGGCCTTCAAAAGAACTTTAGTCTTGTAATTATTATTTTAGTATACTAGAAAAATAGTGTATAGATGTTGTCCCAAATCCAAGAAAAATCCAAGCTTTATTGTCTAGATTATGTCTATCACTAAATAGAGTGCACATTCGAATTAGTAGACCACAAAGAGACCTTGTTGGAGCATCAAAACTCCAATTATAGAATGCAACCCTATTCTTAATTGTTATTCACTACCCAAAATAGTCCACATAAAGAGCATAATCCCATCAAAACTCCTCTTTGATGATGATCAAGGAAGGTTTTCCTAAAGTAGAGACCAAGAATCAAGTGAAGGATCACATTCAAGACCTTGCAAGGGATAAAGAAGTTAAAGGTCACCTTGCTGCCCTATTTCTCACTATTCTACATAGTCAAAAACATCCCATGTGTAGCTCTCAATCCACACAAAACACTCCTTTGATGTTCAATGAAGGTTTTATCAATGATAGAGACCAATAATCAACTGATAGACTAAGAGAAAAGCTCAATAGAAGATGATGGTGAGCAAGGACCATTTGCTACCCCCTTTTTCCCTATTCCTCTCTATCCCCAAAATAGCTCTCTCCTCATAAGACATAGTCTAAGTCATATCCTATGTATGCATAAATGGAGTAAAAGTTGTATGTGAAGTGATTTAAAGATCAAAAGGTATCCATCATTTTAGAAGATATTTTGTGGTGTATCAATTGGCGATGATTGAAGGAGAAGAATGAAGATGAAGATGAATAAAAACACTTGAACCTCCATATCTTGTGTCATTGATCCTTCCATTGTGCATTCTATTCTATTCTTTTCAATTAGTACCAAAGCAAGTGCACAAGATTGAAAGCTTGGATCAAGGAGTGTGACAAATCAAGGTCTACGTCGAATCAAAAGCTTGTTTTCCGCCATTAAATTAGGTACTAATCTTTGGCCGGTCCACCCAAAATAGGTATACAAATTCAAGAGCTATTGCTACTCAAAGTTTGGAGCTATTGAGCTCAACTTGAATGCATTTTGGGGCCATGGAACGTGACAAAGGGATGTATGGTAACAAAGGTTCAATTCGTTTTTGATTTCAGATCATCTCACATATCAATTTTTGGAAGCTAGGGGGTTGCTTAAGCTCATGCCTACTTAGCCAAGGGGCTTGCTTGAGCCTAGAAGCATAAAGCCTGCTTGTGGAAATCACAAGGGTTGCTTGAGAAAAAAGAAGCAAGGGGTTTGACTCACAAACAAAGAAGAGAAAAAGGGGTGAATCATGGCCTTACAAGAGAGAGCCTTTAAGGTCTAGACTTAATCAAATGGTAAATATGCATGTCTCAAAGCAAAATGAATCAAGTGACAACATATGGAAGGGTTCATGCCATCACACACAGCTAGAAAATGACCACCGTAAAGTTGTTTGATTCTATTACTAAGCTTCTTTAAGCTTTACTAAAGCTTAATAAATCCTTAATACAAAATAGCCCCTTTCACATCGAGATACCTTGAAGTGGTTCAAGCTATGTGTTCACGCTTAGAAGAGGTGACCTAGTTATTTTGGACAACTATGTTCACATTGTCAAGGGATTGGACTAGTTTTTGTGGCAAATTGATTCATTGTTGGACTATTCACATTGCAAAGATTGAACTAGCGTGGTTCAAGACTTACAAGCAAGCTTTATGTCATTTTCAAGTGCCCATTCGAAGGGGAAAAAGTGCCAGAAAATTTTCAAAAAAGTTACTATGGATTGAGCTTATCTAGAACTTCCTTGTTGGTATGAAAAATTATTAAAAAATGGCAAAGAAATTGGTCAAATTTAGGCCCATGTTTTGATACTTGTTGGGTCACATGGGCACTATTTGAGTCCTGTTTTCACTAGTTCTTGCTAGACATTCAATGTTTGATATATGGGCATGATGTATAGGTACATGTGACAACTATCAACATATGTACAATACCTATTGTAGTGGAACCCAATTTACATGCATTTTCTTAGGCATTTGAATGTTTTATGGTCTCGGTTTTGATCGCTTGATGCTTGGTCTTATTCACATGCTTGGGTCTTGATTTGGCATATTACATACTATTGGAAAATTGACTAATGACAACTACAGTGTAATACATATAAGGATTGGACTAGCAAAAACAGGAAAGTCTTGCATTGGATATTTATATGTTATCAGAGACATCGATTCCTCACATTAGAAAGGCAAATACTTTCAAAGATGCTTAGGAAATCATTGAGAAGATGTATGGCACACGTACAGAGGCTAGGAAGATACAGCTAAAGTAGAGCATGGTGCATGGCTATAAAATAGAATTATCAATAACTATGTGGAAGAAATAAAACAGGTTGTAGAACATCTTACTTCAATAAATGCACTAGTTGTTGATGATGATTTGGTATCTATCACTCTAAAAAAACTTGGACCTACATACAATTCCCTTAATATCTCCATTTCTATGAGAGGAGGCTCTATGCCTAATTTTGAAGAGTTGATTGTTTTACTACTTACGGAAGAGATTAAGTTGTGGGCCTCAATGCATCTAGTAGTGGAAAGAAGCAAATCAGGATAGTGTGTTTATCATTAACAAGGTTATGGTAGCTTATCTAGAGCTAGAGAATCATCATATGGCCATGGAGACACTTTTGTATGTGGTCGTAGTACCTTTAGACATGGTGATTTTATACCTAGAGGCAATGGGAGATCCTACTCTAGAGGCAAAGGATGCTCTAGTCTACAAAGAGATGGTGCATGTCATTATGATGGATAGTTTGGTCACTTTGAGAGAGTGTGTTTTCATAAGCAAAATGATATGTTGAAAGATCAAAGAAGAACATAGTTTGGACACTATGCATGTACATATAACAGTGGTGGCTATGGTTCTAGAGGTGGTTCATCACCTAGAGATCATCTCTTCACCATGGAGCATGTACTTGGCAGCATTACGATGCACCCTCTTAGAGAGGATGATTGGTTTTCAGATTCAAGTGCTAGAAACCATATGACACACCATGCAGAATGGTTTGATAGAAAGCAACAAATGCAAATGAAGAGTATCTACTATAGGAGATAAACCTTATATAAGATAACTCATATTGGGAGTGTGCATTTGGTGACTGAAGATGGAACATAAAAAAAGCCTGGGAATGTCTTATATGTGCTTACTATCACTAAAAATCTGGCTTCAGTTGGTCAAATGGTTGATCAAGGATTGCAAGTGAGGTTTAACAATTTTTTTTTGTTTCATTAAGGATTTCGGGAACGGAAATTTTGGCAAGCTAATTGCTCATAGTCAAAAGAAAGGAAGGTTATTTATTTTAGATGCAAGAACTCCAATCATACATAGCTCTATGTATGTTGAGACATGGCTTGGACAAGATAAAGATGTAGAACTATGGCATATAAGGATTGGACATGTGAATTTGAAAAGGCTTAAACAGATGCAATCTAGACAAGTGGTTCATGGACTTCCGTAGTTTGGGTATGTGATTTATGATCATGTATGTGAGACTTGTCAATTTAGTAAGCAATCTAGACTCCTATTTCTAAAGAGAGGGAGAGTGAGTAGCTACTCTTTGGGAATGGTAAAGATCAAATAATGGTAGAGAATATATGTGAAATGATTTCTCTTACTATTTGAGATACCATGGGATCAAAGGATAGGCTACCTACAGGTATACACCATAGCAGAATGGTATGGTAGAAAGAAAGAACATGATTATTGTAGAAGTAGCAAGGGTAATGATGAATCTGATGAATATTTCCTTGACTTATTTGGCTGAGGTAGTACATACTACAATCCATATCATGAACATGACACCTATAGCTTTGACGCATCACATGCCTCCATATTAGAAGATGTATTTCAGGACACCTACAATTGCATACCTTAGGGTGTCTAGTTGTGTATGCTATGTACATATCCCTGATCATTTGAGGAAAAAGATGGAACCAAAGGCTATTAAATACATTTTCTTGTATATCCAAATGAGAAGAAGGGCTACAAGTGTTATGATCCTGTCATAAAGGAGTTCACATAAGCAAAGATGTGAGATTCAAAGAGTACGAGTCTTGATATCAATCGAAAGCTGCAATTGACATGGATATCTATAAGGGCAGTAATGATGATGGGTATATAAAGAAAATATCAGTTAATAATGGTTAAAGAAATCAGCATGTTCAAGACATGTCTAGACCTCAAGACTATGAAGAAAGTAGTGATAGTCATAGTCCATGGAGTGGCAAGTTGAGAAGTACACAAAACATGGTAAAAATTACAGAAGGAAAGAATCCAATGGGCAAAAGTTCTGAGGATGAGTCTATGGATGATGAGTTTGGCGTACCACATGTAAGAATTCTAGGGATATAGAGTGCAAAAAACTATGTTCCACTACATGCAAGAATGGTTGAGACATCATCTAGTGCACCTCAGTTGAGGAGCGCTAATAAAGTGAGGTATCTAGTGGATAGAGTGACATATAATGGCTTCATGAAGATGTATTATGCATGGTATCATATGTTTAGCATATTGAGCACAAGTTTTTTAAAGAGGCAATTGGAAACAAAGATTGGAAGAATGCTATGGATGAAGAAATGGATGTGCTAACAAAGAAGAAGACTTGGGATTTAGTTGAGTTTCCTTTTGGCAAGAAGGCAATTGGTTGCAACTGTGTGTATAAAATCAAGTGCAAATCTAATAGCTCATTAGAAATATACAAGGCAAGGTTAATTGCAAAAGGTTATGCTCAAACATATGGTTTGGATTATGAAGAGATATTTAGTCCAGTGGCTAAGATGACTACATTGAGATCAGTCATTACATCAGCTTCTATCTATGGCTTGAAATTATACCAAATGGATGTGAAAAATGCTTTCTTGAATGATACATTAGAAGAAGAGGTATACATGAATTAGTCAGAAGGGTATGTACACCATAAATATCCACATTATGTGTGCAAGCACTACAAGGGTGGGGGGGTTTAGTGATGTTGACGGGCATGGCTTATGGGATGCCAAAATGTCGCTATACACATTGCTACATGCACGTCACATTGCAATGCGCTTAAGGACACAATATGTGACATTTTTGCATCACTTATACGACATCTTACACATTGCATATGCAATAGTGAGCGCCACTTAAGCGACTAAAAGAAAGGTGTCACTTAAGCGACTCTCAAACATTTTTTTTTTACTTGCATGGACGACTGAGCTCTCACTCCTCACTCCCTCTCACTCACACACATACCTGCTCTCTCTCACTCACACACACATATTTGGTCTCTCTTTCTCTTATACACACACACACACACACACACACACACACACACACTCACACACACACACACACACACACACACACACACACACACACACACACACACACACACACACACACACACACACACACACACACACACACACACACACACACACACACACACACACACACACACACACACACACACACACACACACACACACACACACACACACACACACACACACACACACACACACACACACACACACACACACACACACACACACACACACACACACACACACATACTTGCTCTCTCACTCTCTCTCGCCTTTAGCACACATTCACTTATTCTCTCTCACACACACACTCTCTCACTTACACACACACACACACACACACACACACTCCCTCTCTCTCCTCTCTCTCTCTCTCATGCACACATGAATGCAATATTGAGTATAAAATAGACCTGCTCTCATATAGAACGACACATACATTGATCACTTACGTAAGGCACAACATGGATCATGGTACGTACTTTCATTTTTCTCTACTAATCAGGGACTTCTTTAAAAATATTTTATCAAACATGAGATGATTCACAAAACTTCAAAAAACACTTTATCAAACATGAAACAATTCACAAGACCAAAATTGATCAGATATATATAAATCAATATATATACAATGTCATGGGTATGCCATGGAATGTGTTACATGAGTCTAATCAAGTATGTGGGAAAGAGCGGGATAGGGGAGCTAGTGATCAAAATTTTGGGATAAAGGGTAGTACTCGTGTCCACCCGTAAGAGCTAGGTTGTACATAGTACATATACCTATCTAAAATCATTATTGAGGTATACTCTTTAGTACCACAAATCGTGTGTCTCTATCTCTTCTCTCTCTCAACGTGCATCTCTACATAAAAGCTCCATTGCAGCTAACTCAAAAAACTAGCATTAGAGCTTGGTTCAGGCAATCAAGAGCTTGGTATTTCTTTAGGTGTAGGAGCTTGAAGTTGAAGAAGAGTTCATTGTGAAGAGTCTATAGGCAGGGCAACAAGGTTTGAAGCTTCTTCTTGAAACTTGAAGCTTCCCTCTTCATTTGAGCTTGTTGGCAGCCATCATTGGCCACTTGGGGACCCTCCCCATTATCTCCAACACTTGGACTAGCATTCCAGTCTCTTTAGGGCTAAAGGCATCATCAACGTGGGTATGCAGATCTGGTTTTCAACATGCTCAAGACCTATAATAGCCGATCCTCTTCATTTGGCATCATGGTTGTGCTCCAGACTTTGCATCTAATGCTTAGCATTGAGCATTGAAGTGTAGTATTACATTTGTGGCTGATATACATTCAGCTTTAGGTCTGAAATACACAATATTTAGATTTGAAATAAATAGGGCAACACATATCTTTGCGTGCCTAGTGCATATAAATCATACTCATTTGATGGCTATTGGATGTCAGTGGATGTTGGATGTCTCAGGGATCATGTGGCATTGTCTTGAGGTCATTTGGAGCTAATCTTGGCAATCATTTTGCTCAATTTGCAAACTCTATTGTGGCTAGAATACACAGTCCATAGCCTGCAATTTACAAGCAACTCTCTATCCTTTAATGACATTGGTCCTTGGACATGCATGTTGATACGTATACATGCTCAAGTGGTGTCAAGGCATTTAGGAATGATATGCCTATGTATTGAAGTGCATTTGGGCTGATTTTGACTAAGATTTCACTCAATTTTGATAGAAGTTTGGCTACTAGAATAACAGGGCTGAATGACATTTTGATTGCGAATGTATTATGTCTTACTTCTTCTAGACTTGTTCTCGGGCATTCTAAACCATGTATTCATGCTTATGGTTGATGTTACATGCTTGGATTTGATTCCAAAATGCATTTGAGTAGTGATTAGAGCTCATTTTTTGGATCAGCTTTACCTATAGGTCTATTTCTGTACATTCAGGACAGTTTCTTGCATATCTAGGATAGTATACCTCACTGTCAAGAAATTTGATATGTTTCTATGCAAGAACATTATGGTGATGTTTTGAGTAGCTTTGCATGGTCTTTGGAGCTCAATCTCACTCAGTCTAAGAGGTGATTTCAATTATGAATTTTTAGGACAGATTTTTCTTGAATGTCTGGGGGACTACACTCCTACATTGCAGGACAACCACTTGTATTGTCAGGAATTTCAGAACTGCACTCTGTTTTTGTTAGAAAATTGGTATGTTTACTATCATTAAATGATTTTGAGGCATTTTGGGCAATGAACTGATGTATGTTCTTGCTACTACATACTTGAGGATATTTCTAACATACTACTGAGTGGATTTTGGAGCTTTCATTACTTGGCATTAGCTGTCATTTACTGTCATATAGTTATTTGCCTATGAATTATGGCTAGCAGTAGTGACAATCCTCTTATGCATATCAAGAAGCTTGAAGGAGCACACAACTTTGAAGTTTGGCAAAAGCAATGCTATAATATCTTTTTGCAGAAGAAACAAGCAAAGCCAATTAAAGTAAAGGGAACAAAACCAGCTAATGTAGAGCAGGATGACTAGGATGAGCTGAATGAGCTTGCATGCTTGACCATTGAGCTATTGATTTCTGATACCTTGGTATTTAACATTGAAGGGTTGGATTCTGCTTATGACATTTGGAAGTGACTGGAAGAATTGTATGCCCACAATAGTGATGGAAGCAAAGTCTATTGGCTGAAGAAACTCATGGATTTGCATATGAAAGAGGGTATTGTAATGTCTACTCACCTTAGTGAGTTTAACTCCATTTTCAACTAGCTTGCTGCTTTGAAGTTCAATATTGATGATGAGTTCAAAGCTATGTTTTTGCTTTGCAAGCACTATGCTAGAGAGTTGGGATACCTTCAGGACTGCTATGAGCAATTCTAATGCTATGCTTTTGTATGCTAATGTAGAGAGTGCTCTACTCATGGAAGAAATGAATCGACAGAACAATGCATCCAGTAAGTCTTCCAGTCTTTTGCATACTAGAGGCA
This sequence comes from Lygodium microphyllum, assembly GCF_053477565.2. Lineage (NCBI taxonomy): Eukaryota > Viridiplantae > Streptophyta > Polypodiopsida > Schizaeales > Lygodiaceae > Lygodium > Lygodium microphyllum. The sequence continues at coordinate 65,124,442 of NC_141161.1, forward strand.
AATCATAGCAAAAAGGAAAATTTAATAGCAAAGGATGCAGTAAGTCATGTAATAAGTATGTTGAGTGCCATCACTCTTGTTATTTTAGTATTGTAATACAATTTACAACTAGCACTCATTTTGATAAATCATCCATAAAGTTGTTTACTAATCGAGCATCCTACCCTATGAGAAATATTCTATATAGCATTCATTTAAAGGATATTAAGAAATAATCTTTATTTGCATTCTATAAGGCCTTAAAATGACACGTTTTACTTTACTAAACTTCTGATTTTTTTCAACTTGTAATTTAAAAATCCCTTTTGTAAATATAATCCTATAAATTTTACTAAATATAATACCCTTTCTTTTAAATTCACGTGGTATCTTACATGTTCTATAAGGTGGACTCATCGAGTCGAGTACTTTGAGTGGATGTATTAAATCTTTGGGTATCATGTACATGTATAAATATGTTTATAGGAGTTTTGAAACTACAGATCTGAACTGCATTTGCTATCTTGGAGCTTGGTTACACTACCACTGATTGTGGTAAATGCACTTGTTTATGTCTTAAGTAATTGATATTATTTGCAACTACATTTAGTAAACTATAACAGGGTTGTGGAGACTATTTGAAGGCACTATTGTTGCTTAGTTGAAAAGACATTTCATTTTTGTGAATTGGTAGCATTATGGCTAATGCAATCAGAACTTATAATATCATTGAGATTGTGGGGGAGAATCTTGACAATAAAAAATTTGCTTTATGGAAGTTTAGAATGCAAAACTTCTTGATTGGAAGAGATTATTGGAATTATATTCTGGAGATGAAGTTGAACCAAGAGCTAATAGAAATCCTACTCCTAAGCAATAGAGAGGTCATAATTAGTGGATGGAAAGAGCTAGTAAAGTTCTGCATTAGTTCTCCTTATATATATCAAATGCTATGACCATGTAAATAACTACCTTTCAAACTCCAAGATTGCATGGGAGATTCTTATGAAAAACTATGACAATGTCACTCATACACAGAAATTTCAGTTGAAGCAATAGTTCAATAACATGTCAAGAAATGACAAAATTATATAGGGTTATACTATGCAAATTAAAACCACTATAGGTTAGCTTGCTTCTATCGGGTCTAAGTTTGAGGATGATGGCATGATTGCAATTACTTTGAATGGCTTGGGTAAGGAATACAAAGCCTTTGACACATTGATTTCTATATGGCCAGACCTCCCTGCTTGGAATGAGTTACTTGCATTGCTACTATATGAAAAAGTCGAACTTAATTTGAACACAACTTCGAGTACCTCTCAGAGTAGAGATACTTTCTATTACTCTAGTTAGAGAGCTAGAGGTGGCAAGGCTTGTGGGGCCTCTTGAGGTCATGGTGGCACTCAAAATGCTTATGGATAGTAGTGATAAATACTTAGCAAAATCAAAATGTACAAGGTCAAAGAGGATCAGGATCCTTTCAAAACCAGGGGAGATTACCTAGAGACAGAGGTGATTCTTTGCAATCTCATGATCAGTCAAATAGAGATAAAGACTATTATTATTGTGGTAGGTATGGACATATAGCAAAATATTATCGTAAAAAGCAGACTAAAATGAAGAAAAGAGGTAGACAGCATGGTAACTATGCATCCTCTATCAATGTTACTAATGATAAGTCAGATAGACTATTTGATATGATACATGTACCAAAGGGTATGCCTGAGCAAGCAAGGCTACATTGACTCAAGTATCTCAAGTCATATGACTCTACATGGAGAATGGTTTGATGAGATGACAATAGGCTCTTATGGCTATGTATATATTGGTGATGATATGCATCATAACATCAAGCATGCAAGTGTTGTACCACCAGTCATGCATGTAGGAAGAAAAAGAGTCTGTATGATGTGTTGCATGTACAGTCTATCACTAAATGTCAAGGAGAGGGACTGGGAGAGAGAAAGAAGAGAGAGAAGACTGTAGAGAAGAAGAAGAAGAAGAAGAAGAGCAAAAGAGAGAGAAAGACATGCACGAGGAGAGAGAAAGACTAGAAATGGAGAGAGAAAGACATGAAGAGAGAGAGAGAAGACATGGAAGCTTGGAGAGCAAGGTGAAGGAGAAAGAAGACTTGTATTAATTATCTGATAATGAAAAATTAAGTTTCTCTCACCTTATATACTAGCAAGTGTAGCTAGTATTTCCCCATTATTAAGTCTCCCTCTCTTACATTCCATCCCCACCCGAAGGTTTTTGCCCTCAAAAACAATTTCGGCACGTGTGGTAACTGGGAGGGGCTGATCAGAGTACTACTCTACTGTAGTATTACAAGGGTATATTGATGAATGAAGAGGTATTATTGTGTATAATAGGTCATGGGGTATGTATGATACATGGGCCTTATTGGGGAGTTATAAACATGAGTTTTGACCCAAATATCTGGAGTAAATGTAGGCTGCAGACAGTGGACAACAAGCTCTTTACTACACGACCCTACTGTAGTGAATCTGTCATAACTTTCTGTGGGAGGCTTCAAACGAGGTGTGCTATACATCAAAATGGAGCTCTCAAGAAGTAATTTCAGCCCATGTATGGTGTGCATTGCTGTCCATAGTATAGAATAAAATTTGCTTTAAAACAGTGTGCTGTCTGCAGTCAGTTTGGGAGAAAACAGGGCCATAGTTAGCTAGATTTTAGCCAAATCTGCTTCTAAAAGGTATGGAAACTCTTCCAAAACTGAAGCTGGCCTCCAAGAAGCTTCTTTGAGTGATAAACCTTGCCACTTAATCAAGTATTCCATGATCGAGAGAGAGCGAAGCCTCTTTTTCCTTTGTCCTATGACTTTTTCGGGTATGTATTGAATGATGCCTTCTTCATCTATCGGTGGGAGTTCCTCAACATAGTCCATTGCTGAGCCAATGAAGGGCTTCAACTGACTCACATGGAAGACATTATGGATCTTCGTAGCTGGGGGTAATGCCAATTGATATGCCAAGTCTCCCACTCTCTTGATAATCCAGTATGGTCCATAGAACCTGTGTGCCAACTTATTGCTGGACCCATATTTAAGGGAGGCATATCTAGACTTAGGCACTTTCAAGAGCACTAAATCCCCTTCTTGGAACTCCACATCCCGTCTTTTGTCATCAGCATAAAGCTTCATTTGATATTGAGCTCTCTTCAAGTTCGCTTTACACTGCTGAAGTAAGGCCTGCATTCTATCCAATTCTTCCTTGCTTTGTGGATTTATTTTATCATTGAAGATAACCACAGGAAGGGGCACCTTGTAGCCATACAGGGCCTCAAAAGGTGAATCTCCAATGCTAGCATGTGTAGAGTTATTATAGGCAAACTCAGCTAAATGCAACCATGAGTCCCAAGCATGCTGCACATCATAACAGAAATGCCCCAAGTAAGTTTCCAGCCATTTGTTAACCCTTTCTGTCTGACCATCTGTCTATGGATAGTAAGCAGTGGAAGGGGCTAATTGAGTACCCATAGAGCTGAAAACTGCCCGCCAAAAGTTACTCATAAACTTAGCATCTCGGTCATGCACAATGACCTGTGGTAAGCCATGTAATTTGAAAACATATTCCATGAATTGGCTGGCTACTTGAGAAGCATTATACTAAGTCTTTGTGGGAATGAAATGTACATAGATGCTATCCCAACCTTTCTTGGTCACCGGTAGGTTGGTAATGAAGTCCATAGTGATGTGTGTCCACTTGCCTTTAGGCATAGGCAATGGCTGAAGTAAACCAACTGGTTTTAAGGTGCTGTCCTTGTTTTGCTGGCAAGGCATGCAACCCAAGACAAAGTCTTTCACATCTCTCCAAAGGCCCTTCTAGTAAAAGCTTTTAGCAATTTTTTCATAGGTCTTAAAGACTCCCAAATGACCAGCTATAGGGGCTGAATGCATTTCCTACATGATTTTCTGCTTGAATGGGGAAGCATGAGGGATGGAAGTTCGACCATTATACCATAAAAACCCATTTTTCAGCTGATATGAAGAGTTTTTCACACATTGTCCTTGCTGTAATTTTTGAAATACATTGCTGAAATTAGAGTCTAACATGTAAGCCTCCTGAAGCTCATGTATCCAATCACTGTGTAACTCCATGATAGAAGAGACTTTACATGCCCACATCCTAGATAGGGAATCATCCACTACATTGTCCTTCCCACGAGTGTGGGTGATGTCAAAGTCATACTTCTGTAAAATGGCTACCCATCTCCTCTGCTTTAGAGTCAGATTTGACTGAGACAAGAAGTACTTGAGTACTCTATGGTCGCTTTTCACTCTAAACCGACTGCCATACAAATAATGATGCCATTTCCTGATGGCATGAAGGATGGCCATCATTTCCTGATCATAGACATTCATAACCCTCTCATTTTCAGCCAGCTTTCGGCTTTGAAAAGCTATGACCCCATGTTCTTGCAGTAAGACTGCACCAATTCCTCTCCCACTAGCATCACACTAAATGGTGAATTCCCTAGAAAAATCAAGGCATACCAAGATAGGGGCTGAAGTAAGCAAATCTTTTAGCTGATTAAAGCTTCTATCAGCCAATGCATCCCAGAAAAATGCTTCTTTCTTTAGCCTATCAGTGAGAGGGGTTGCAATAGTGGCATAGTGCTAAATGAATCTGCGGTAAAATGAGGAGAGACCCAAGAATCTTCTCAAAGAGGTAGTATTTGCAGGTGTGGACCAATCTCTGACACACTGCACTTTCTTTGGTTCAGCTCTAATGCCTGCCTCACTGACAATGTGTCCCAAGTACTCGACCTCAGTCTGCATGAACAAACACTTTGTCTCCTTAGCAAAGAGTCTATGCTATCTAAGTATATCAAATATCTGCCTCATGTGCATAAGGTGAGCTTTTTTTTGAGAGACTATAAATGAGGATGTCATCGAAAAATACCAATACAAATTTGAATAAGTAAGGCTGAAGTATTTTGTTCATGAGGCTTTGAAACGTGGCTGGTGCATTAGTCAAGCCAAAGGGCATGACCAAGAAGTGATAGAGCCCACGATTAGTCCTGAATGCAGTCTTTATCTCATCCCCTTCACGCATACGTATCTAATGGTAGTCGGATCGCAAATCAATCTTTGTGAAATACTTAGCTTTCTTCAACTCATCTAACAGGTCGTCCACCCTAGGAATAGGGTATCTATTCTTGATAGTGATCTTATTCAGATCTCTGTAATCTATGCACATCCTGAAAGTGCCATCTTTCTTTTTGACCAGCAAGACAGGTGATGCAAAAGGGGATGAGCTAGGCTCAATGAATCCCATATCTACTAAATCCTTGACCTGCTTGGACACTTATTCTCTTTCACATTTGGACAACCTGTAAGGGGGTTTATTGATCAGCTTGGAGTGGGGCTTCAAATCAATGGGATGATTAATTGCTCTCTTGGGAGGTAATGCTGCATGTAACTGAAACAAGTCACCATACTCCGCAAGTAGAGCCTTAAGGGCTGAATTATCATGCATTTTTTGGGACTGATTTGCATTTTCCTTGTTTAATTGCAGCACAAAAATCTGGGAGCATTTCTTGAACTCTTTCTTGAGCTGTTTGGCTATAATAGGCTGAAATTCACTACTATTTTTAATTCCCTACAGGTGAACAAGCTGCCTAGCCCTGAAAAACTGCATATACAGCAATGAAAAATCCATAGAAATGGTGCCCAAAGTTTTTAGCCAATCGCAGCCCAACACAATGTCTATCGGCCCCATATTGAGTGCAATCAAATCCACTTTTTGCTCATAATTTTCAGGAAGCTTAATAGGTACAGCTGGGCATACATGAGTACTAATTTCCTCACTCCCATTGGCCACTTGCACCCTCATTGGTTGCTGTAAATCAGAGACAAAACATTTCAGCCTGTCCATGACTGCTCATAAGAGCTTTGAATGCATCCCAAGTGTCAACAAGCTGCTTATTTTCCCTCTTTATGTACCGCCACCATGTGTGGGCAAACCCCTCTAAGTGTATCGTGGCAAAGTGTATCTTTTGATCGTTATTTCTTGGCATTGTGTCAAAGTAGTCTGTAAGCTTCGAGAGCCATTCTTCTAATTCAGACGGGGAGGACGACTGGTGATTGAAATTTGAGAAAATGATTTTGTCTCTCAACTCCCTTTCATGGTTGGGGGACTGTCCCATATACCCAAAGTGGGGCTGATCCATTGGGCTACCAAGAAATGACCCATTGTTTGAGTGATTCCTTCCAGAAGATGATCGAGCACGCATAGGTGGCATGGGCGCAGGTGGTGGCTGAGAGTTACTCCTCATCCCATTTTTTATGGGATCCTCATGCCTTTATGAGGGCTCTCCTTGCTCAAAGCTAATGTTGGGAATGCCCGTTCTTCCCAAAATACCTTGGTACTTGCATAGGCTGCATTCACGGATGGGATGGTCACTCTTTCAGCTTGCATGCTTGGTCTATCCTCTTTTTCCTTGCCTTCATTTGGGAATCCATCCACATTGAGAACTTGGCTGCAAGTGCTTCCATGGTAGAGGTCATTTGGCTCATCTCCGTCACCATTTGAGCTTGATCTTCCATTACTTCCCTATGCCTCACCGCATGTCTAGTCTCGTATGAACTGAGGATATGATTGAGTGCACTAAGACTTCCCATGGCGTGAGAGAGGTCTTTCTCTTCAACCTCAAAGTTGGTATCATCCCTCAGGGTGCGCGCATCCCTTATCTATTGCTGAGCATCTTCATTTGCTTTGTTTTTCCCCTGTTACCTGCCATGTCTAGGTGCAGTCCCGTGAGACCACCTGACACTGTTTTAGCTATAAGTAGAGCTAGACAACTTCAATTGACCTACTTTTTGGTTCAAAACGGAGCAACAATGCCCTCTTTGAATTGAGTATAGGCATGCATTCCCAAGTTTTATATAGAAAATTTTGTAATAAGAAAAGTGGGACTGTTCTGTGCAGTCCAGCACCCTATCTACACCTAGAAAAGGCTTGTTTTGGGCTGTAGGTATTTGATATGCTCCAAGTGGGTATCCAAAACTGAGCGGGGTTCTTGGCAAGGCCTGAGGGTACTCTCTAAGATCAGTACCTCAATTCTTGGGAGTGGCAACACCTCTGCAAATGCAAGCAATTTCTCTACAACACCTTGAAATAGTCACAAGAGGGCTGAAATTGGGTTCCCCTTCTATTGCACAGTGGGATTCACTGTTTGCTTGGCATCATACATCACTTTAGCATCCCGTAGCATGTTTGGCATCACTTCAGCATTACTGAGCATAAGAGTAAGCATTCCCATGACCATATCCAACAAGATAGGCTCTCATACATGCATAACCACTGCCCTTACTACATATATGACTGCATAGGTGTATCCCATGATACATACATCCATCTTCAATCCAAGTGAAGCAATAAATTCCCATAAATCACTGCATACATAGCTGCATGTGTATCTAAAGATACATTTGTTTATACATTTGCTGAAGTACAATCATACATCCTATGCACACAAGAGTGTGTCATGCCATAGTCATCAAAATTTCCATCATGCCAAGTCAATTTCTCAATTTCCCAAGAAATACATGCACCTGCAAATGAGTTTTGGGTTCCGGATCACTGGGAGATGGGCAAAGTTCCCCCCCCGGCCGGGTTGTGCACCCCTTCAGGGTCTTTGATGGCAAGGGGAAGTCACCCCTCTTTTGTCTTGCCACCTTGCCTGACATCGAGCTTTTCCTCACCTAAAATATACATGGCAGTTATTTATTAATTAAACACCCAGCATGAGATGCATTTTAGGAATGGAAATTTTGGCTTTTCATGAAGTGCATGGAATCGGAATTGGGAATAGGGATAGAGAGCTTACTGGCAGTGACTCACTACTAACTCACCCTTATACAATGGATTTATTAATCAATTCTTGGCTCAGCCAATTCACAAGAAGCCAAACTGGTTATGGGTAAGCAAAAGTATAATCTCAATGAAGCTTCAGTATGGATAAAATCCATTCCAATGCCATAGAATCAAATGAGAATGACTGAGATTAATATTCAGCATGCATACAATGTTTGGGACTCCTATTACCTGCTTGGACTCATGCATCCTCTCAAACAAGTGGACAGGATTCAATAAGAGGCTTAATGGGAGAGAATGAGAGCCAAGAATCAGTTACCTTGTCTTGTTTGATGAAGATTGCAGCCACTAATGCCACTTCAGTCCTTCATGAGAGCTCCAATTTGATCCCGCATGCTCCATAGCTCCAAAATGGTTGTGCTCCGTCAAGAAGAGATGAATTCAAGCTTGGGGGAGAAGGATTCTTCAATGGGGAAGGGCATTGCTTGCATAGACCGATCAAGAGAAGGATTCCTTCCAAATGAGCACTCCATAATGCCTTCTTGCTTCCAAGAAGCCTTCAAATCTTGAGAATGAGCTCCAATGTTGTTGTAGCTTGGAGATAGGATGGCTTAGGACCTTCCCATGAAGAGCTCTTGATGAAATTGAAGCTCTACTTCCATAGCCATGGCTGCCCACAAATGCGTCTTCAAATCTTGCTTCTAATCTTCTTCCTGTGCTTCTTGATGGCCAAATCTTGAGCTAGGCTTGAAGAGTGAACCCCCGAGACCAAGAAGAGACTAAAATCTTCAAGATTCTTGAGCTTGATGCCAAGATTTCATGGCTGCCATGGATTGCATATGATTAGGGTTTCTGAGATGGAAGAGAAGTCCAAGAAGATGAGAAAGGAGACTTCAATCTTGCCCAAATGACCTGCAAGAAGCTGGGAATGAGAGCCAAGAAGGAGAGAAAGCTTGTTGTGATATCATTTTGGCCCTGGAATCAGCCCGCATTTTGCGCCATGAAACACGGGGAGCTGCCTAGAGGGGAGAGGAGGTATCACACAACACTTCCACCACTTGCCCTGTAGCTCAAAGGCTTAAGGAACCCTTGGGAAGGAAGGAAAACTCCATGGAAGAGGAAGAGCAAAGTTTGGGGATGATTACCTCCATGGGAGCTTGCAAGAAGCTTGAGAAAGGGGGAGAGAGAAGAGTCTCCTTGAAAAGTAACCCCAACTAGACTTTCTTCTAACTCTTGTGACCACAGTTACTAAGAGTTTACCTTCAAAATGGGCCAAAAATGACCAACGAGCTGCCAAAGTCGGTGTTCCTTCCTTCAAACTTGGTCCAAGCCACCATTAATGCTCCTGCTTGTAGTCCTTGTGGTCCATAAATCTTTAGGAACTCCCCTACTGCTCCCTGTACCTGTGTACCTATGACTCAAAATTCCATGTGACTAGAAAGTTGTAACTGGGTAAAATGAAGGACTAACTGGGACCAAGAACCTAAGCTGTGATACCAATTGTCAAGGAGAGGGACTGGGAGAGAGAAAGAAGAGAGAGAAGACTGCAGAGAAGAAGAAGAAGAAGAAGAAGAAGAGCAGAAGAGAGAGAAAGACATGTATGCGGAGAGAGAAAGACTAGAAATGGAGAGAGAAAGATAGGAAGAGAGAGAGAGAAGACATGGAAGCTTGGAGAGCAAGGTGAAGGAGAAATAAGACTTGTATTAATTATTTGATAATGAGAAATTAAGTCTCTCTCACCTTAAATTCCAGCAAGTGTAGCTAGTATTTCCCCGTTATTAAGTCCCCGTCTCTTACACTAAAATTTTATTATCTATTGAACAAATGGCAGACAAGAATCTACAAATTAAATTAAAATGAGATGGATATTTTATTGAAGAGTATGAAAATGATTGTAAGATGATTGCTAAAGGTAGAAGGGATGGCACGATGGTTATCTTAGATACTACTATTCTTGAGTTAAAGACGACCGTATTTGCTCATGACACTAGAGCAGTTATAGATGTGAAAATCTTGTATAAGCACATTGGACATGTAAACATATAGCAGCTGAAAACCATACACCAAAAGGACATTGTATTTGGTCTGCCAAAATTTGAGTATATGGAGCTAGGATATGTATGCTCCACTTGCCAATTTGGGAAGCAAGCAAGACTTTCATTTGTTAGATATGTCAAAAATTGTACTGGACCATTGTAGTTGGTGCATTCAGATGTCTAGAGTTTGTAGCGCATAATGCATCCTTCAATGGTACAAGATATTATGCCTCATTTAGTGATGATTTCAACAAGATATAATTGGCTATATATTCTGAAGCATAAGGATGAACTGCTAGATGTTTTCAAGGATTTTAAAACACATGATGAAAAAGAATTTGGATGTTATATCTCACGCTTGAGATCTAATGGCGGTGGTGAGTATGTCTCTCATGAATTTGACAAGTACTTGCCTGAGTATGGTATTAAAAGTTAGCTTTCAATTATATACCACAATAGAATGGTGTGGGAAGAGTGAGATTTAAACAGTAGGAAAATTCTAGATAAGTGCCAAATGATGCAAATTTAAGGTGGAATTTAAAGCTTAATGAAAGTGGAATACGTGGATCTGACAATTTTAAGTGGCTATAGAAGACGAGAATTCAAATTACTTCAAAAGACCGACCTTCGGAGTAGTTGTGGATTTTTCATAAATTTTTTGGGTGTCGAATCAAAGCTTTAAAGTTCCTAGCAGATCAAGACTTCAAGACGGATATGTAAGGTTTTTCAAACACGGAATCAAGTACCAAACATGGGAGAAACTAGAGGCTGGACTTTTTGGGGATCAAATAGTGACCAAGATGTGAAAGGGCATGGCCCTTGAGGCCATTGAGCCCCAAATCTTCACATGGGGGGAGGGGGGGCAAGGGGCTTTTTTTTTGTGTGGATCAGGGAGAGGGTGTAATCTTCACGTTTTTAATGAAACGGGGATTCAAAGGTCACAAGAAACCCATAGAATCAAAGATGCATGCCTGATCCTTCAATTTATTGCTCTCCATTGCTAGTCTCCACACGAGCAATGGCTGTTTAGATGTAGATTTAGTCTTTCTCTCTCCTCTCTCTCTCTCTCTCCTCCAAGAGACCATTCATGTGGGCAAAAGAAAGAGAAGAATGGGATGAAGAATGCTTGTCCGGCATGCATCGGATTGATGCAAGATTGAGAGGATGCTAAGAATTGATGTTCCATGCTATGTAGAGATTGATGGTGGGTTTGGTCGTTGTCCACGCATTCAATTTTTGTGAGTCGAAATACACAATTTAGCGGTATGTCCATTTTATGAAGAAAATTTACTTGTTTTTGACAATTTATGATCCAAATGAAGTACATATGATATGACAATTTGTATGAACCTTGTTGGACATGTCTTTGAGGATTGCAAATGATAATATGCAGAACCTATAATTAAATGTGATCGTTATTAATAATTTAAAGCATGAAATACAATATTTAAGTGAAAAAATAAGGGTTTTCTTTGTTTGGGGTGGAAAAATCATTTTCTTATGGAATGAAATGAAATACAATGATGAATTTAAAAAAATCCTAATCATACTGCAATAAAAATTTAGAAAATAATAATAATAAAAAATAAAAATAGATTTTATATGAGAAAAATAGATTTTATGTGCCAAAAATTTACAAATATGTTTGTGGATGTATGGTGGGCCTAAGTCATGAGGTCTAGCCTCAGCTTATTAGCCCCATTTTCATATTATTGTGCATGTTTTATCGCTTTTCAAACAAGAAAGTGACATGAAAACATTCTCTACACCTACCACCACAAGCACAATGTTAAATGGTAAGGAGAGGGGGATCTATGAATGCTGATCATGGTTGTAAATCTGATTTATTTATTGCATTTTGCATATAGGGTTCATCTAATTTAAGTGTTAAAGGGTTTAGTAGCACGAGTATGCTCGATGTTGTCTCTATGCAATGCCGCAAGTATGCTAGCAGTATGGAATCATAGAAAGAATTGGTTGTGCACACTGCATTGCTGATTTGATTAAATAAATTGTTTGTGCACTGAAGGGCATTCACCTTTGCATTGCATTCCATGTACATGGTATCAAAGGAGTATCAACTATACTGGATTGTATAGCACTTGGTTACCTAAATGTCGACCTACGTTGAGAGTGTGAGAAGTCCCAAGCTGGAGGGTTAGTAATCTGTTTCCTTTGGGGGACTTATTTAGTGAGGATTCTACTTTATCTCCTGGAACAATTGATTAAAAGAGAGGACTATGAATCGTACGTGTTGTATATTTGAACTGGGCATCTTGAGGCCAATCCTCAAGGTGTAGGAGTGCCGAAGTAGGCCGCAACAATCAGTCAAAAGGTGCTCCTTGTGTATGTGGTATGAGGTGCTAGACACCAATTTTTTTGGGTACTAGTTGTGAGGAGTTGGGAAGGGATCCATTGGACTATAAATTGTAAGAGAGGGGGATTTAATAATGGGGAAATACTACCTACACTGGATGGTATATAAGGTGTTAGGGACTTGATTTTTGGACTATCAAATTATAATACAAGTCTCCTTTCATCTTCATCTCCTTCTCCAAGCTCTCATGGCTTCTTTCTCTCTCTTTTTCTAGTCTTTCTCTCTCCTCATCACTCTCTTTCTCTCTCTTCCTACAGTCTTTCTCTCTCTTTTGCACCCTCTCTCTCTCTTTTGCACCCTCTCTCTCTCCTCTCCTTCTCTCTCTCCTGCCTCCTTCATGACAAGTGGTATCAGAGCTCTAGTTCTGATCCATTTAGTTACCTTACATGCTCAGTTACCATCCTTTTCAGTTTAAAAATCCAAGAAGCTTTAGGTACAGAGTGACAAGCACAAAAATGGAGGAGCACTGAAGAGCCACAGGTCAAGGACCAAGAGGACAGCTGTCAGGAGCATTAATGGAGTCCTTGGACCAAGTTTGGAGGCTGGAAGATTGGACTTGGCAGCTCGTGGGTCATTTTTGGCCAAATTTGAAGGTATTTTCCTAAAAGATAGTGGTAAATGGAGTAGAAGATGGTAAAGTCTTGGTTCCTTTTCAGGAAGAGTCTTCTCTCTCTTCATTCTCAAGCTCCAGCCAAGCTTCCATGGAGAAAAACTAGTCAGGATCTTTCTCCTGCCTTCTTCTTCATCATCATCCTGCGCTTCCTTCTGCTCTTTCTTGCATTTGTCCTCGCCGGTGGATGTAACGGTGCCAAAAGGGAGAGATCTGATGCAGCGTCGTGGCACTGAGGGGGTAGTTCCAGAAATTACTATCGAGCTGCGAGCCTCTTGGGAAGAAGACATGCCTTGCCCAGTCATGAATGTTACACCTATATTGAACTTATTAGCAGTATTGTTCACCAGATGGGAGTAGCAAGCATCCACATCTGACCCAGGCCTCAACAATGGAATATAATAATTAGCCCCGGGATTTGAATAGGGTGACACAAAGTTTGGAAGCCTTGAAACCTCCTGAGGTTGAGATTTTTGATTTTCATACGTATACTGTCCGCTCACAAGCTGATGCATGGCTCCAAGACCTGGATAATTATGTATTGCTGACAGATATGGATGCTGCATATTTGACTGGACAACAGACTCAGACTTTAGCACCTCTAGACGTGAAACCACAGGTGAGTTCACAGGTGCAGGCAGACTTATCGTGACCTCATCATTGGCTACTATGGCATCCGCAGCGGGTGTTGATTGACTAGTATATGCTTGCTCCAGATCAACCTCAGATGATCCAATTGAGCAAGAGGTGTCTGGTACTTCGACTAGCCCAAAAGCCTCAGGGTGCTTAGATGGGGATTCTATCTTAGGCAGATTATCCTCACCAAAAATTAAACTTTTCCTATCATCCTCATTAACAAACTTAGTTGAATAGACTGGGTCAAAGTCATCCCCAAAGCTACCAAAGTTTAATTGAGTTCGATTTGCCTTTGAGACCTACATGTGATCTGGAATAATAACTGGCTTATCATCCAAAATGCTAAGCTTCTGCAACTTTGCTATTGAAGATGAAAGTAAGCCACTGTCATGTTGAGGCGACACATGAGGAGATGGTCTACCAGCTTCACCAACCAATGAAACACTCTTATGGGTATCTATGTTCTTCAAGGGGGATTTTGGACTCCATTCCATACTAGAACCTCCTAAGGCATGCTATTGGTTTTGGTAAGTTACCCTGCCATTTGGTTGCCTTGCTGTAAGCGAGGCCTTCAATCCCGAGGATAGTGTGCTTATGGACAGCGTCATATCCTGGAAACGTAGCTCATGTAAGGTTAGGCATTGTTTCATTCCTTGGATCTCCTAGTGGGAGCACTGGTTCACGCTGGGCATTGGTAGATGTGCTTTAGTGTCTTGATCAACACGTGACTTCCTTGACATGGAACCCTTCTGGAAGATATCCTTACAAAAAGTCATGAAGGTATCCTAAGCAAGGATAACGAGTTTGAAATGCATTTGGTTGGACATCAATCTTATATTACTGTGTAAATATGGTTGGCCTTGATGGCAATGTAATGTGCTACAAGTATCTTTTATATTACTAAAGGTTGATTCCTGAAATCCCTATAAGAAGTAGTACACGTGGCTGGATATCAATAGCAGATGCTTCTGATTGATTGTAATAAAAGATGCATATAATGTCATTATAGTATTGAAAATCTAGGATCTTGGAATCCTTAAGAAAGTTACATTGTTAGCATCAGCATCATGGTTTGATTCAGCGTTTACAATCTAGGATGTGGCACAAGGAGCTCCTTTTATTGTCATGATGCATGTGGGAAGTTCATAGAGGGAGGTTTTTGGTAGTTATTTACATGGCTGATTGAGGACTATGCAAACCTTCTAGTCTTCAAGGTTTTTACAGAGATTGAGGACTTCTTTGTTGGTCTTTTCATATGAAAAGATAAGGATTACGATCAAGCTAGCAAAACTTTAGTTTCCCTTATTGTACAATAGGGTGCCTTAAACAAGGATCCTTTGAAGGTCAGTTTCATACATTACTTTTGGGCATTACCCATGTAATGTACCGGGATGGATCATACACAGACCACTTGACATGCTGCAAAAGCCTGCATTAAATCAGTGAGTGTATGCTCGGTACAAGGCAACGCTGAGATCCCCAAATGTGTGGCACATGTAAACTCTAGTACGGGGACTTAAAACAGGATTGGTGTAATTGCACTAGTTTGTATAAGAACACATTCCTAGAAATGTTTGGGCTAGAATACTTCATAAATGCTGAAAGATGAGTTGTTGAATGCTTCAAGATTTTTCTTTGCAAGGATTGTTAGGGTATGATCTTTGGCATTGTAATTAGACCACTAATGGCAACAAAGATGAGGCGGCAAGTGTTTGATCATTGCTACTAAACTCATCTACTGCATCACGATGCACATGTTGTAATGGATGAAGAGACTTTCCTGCTGAAAGAATTGACTTGGACATTTCAGATGTTCTTCT
The DNA here is from genome assembly GCF_053477565.2 of Lygodium microphyllum. Lineage (NCBI taxonomy): Eukaryota > Viridiplantae > Streptophyta > Polypodiopsida > Schizaeales > Lygodiaceae > Lygodium > Lygodium microphyllum. The sequence goes on from NC_141161.1 coordinate 65,139,744, forward strand.
TTGGTTATCATCAACCAGCTTTGGAGACTCAAAATAACGTAGATGAAAACCTTACTGTGAGAATGTGGAGAACTCAATCTTCTTGGAGTTGGGCATCTCTAGGACACCAATGCATTGTGTGCCTTTTTATTAAGCTATCAAAGTGAGTTTGGTGGTGGTTTAGAAATTATCCGAGGGAAGTACCAGATTTGCTGCATGCTTATTATGGCCTTTATGGGTTCAGCTTGCTTGGAGAACCAGGCTTGAAAAGTTTATGTTGGAGCTAGGTATCTAAATTACAGCACCCCCCTCTGGAGATTGCTGTACTTCCATATCTATTTGGGTTGCATCAGAGATAAGGATCTCAAGCTGCTCAGACACTATTGCATGCATTTTAGACTATGACTGAAAAGATTATCAAGTTTAGAGAAAAGACATGCTAATGGCTTCAATCGTTCCAAGGAAGAGATGAACTAGCTGCTAGAGGCATCAATGTTGATCTTAGCAGTTGACATAGCTTATTGATGCAACTCACCTTGTGGAAGACAAGAACATAAATAGAGAAGTTATGCATCCTTGTTGATGCTCATCAAACAAGAAGTTTTTGAAAGCAACTTGACTAAAATGGCAGCTGAGATCAATAGCTCTAGCTCTAGTGAGTAAGGTTGACTTCAAACATGGGCTAATATTGACAAACTTGGAGCTTTAATTGATCGGTATATTTCTCTTATGAAAGCAGGCAGAGAAAAAGGAGCAAGACTTGAATCAAATGCTTATGCTTATGGCCAACATGTATATGCTGATGGTACACACTGTGATCTGCATGCATCTTATGAATATGAACAACAACAACATACAAATGAACATGATTAGTATGCAAGCACATCTGGACAGCATGTTAATGCTTATAGATATGATGTACCATGTCATAATGCAGAGTATCACTCCATTGAACTTTGGAAGTAGAATGGCTATTATGGGCAACATACTTATGCTTATGAGCATCCACCTTCTCAGCAACATAGTCATGATTATACATGGGAACCTTTCTTAATTGAGTAGCCCAATTCTTATGGACATGACAATAATGGTCATGCTTATTAGTACTCTTCTAGCTTTGATCAGCAGCAAGTCCATAACTACCATGGTACCCTGTATCCCAATCAGTTTATACCTCATGATTACCCAAATGTAATGATGAGTTCTTTTCCAAGTGCTGATCATGAAGAAGAGAGCAATGAGCAGACTGAACAACAAGACCGGGATAACGAGCAACATGATCAACAAGAAGATGAGCAAGAAGACCAAGAAGATGTACAAGAAAGGAAAATGAAGAGCAAGATGTACAAGTTGATGGCATCTTCATTGATGAATCACATGAGGCACTCACAGATGTAGATGGTTATACTGAAGGTTTTAGACTCTTAGAAAAACCTCATGATGATATTCTTGAGCATCAATTTACACTTAAAATCAAGGTTTACAACAGCCATTGAATGCATTTGATAATGAGTATCTTGATCATGGTTATGATGACTGGCACATGTTCGATGATGATGATATAATACGTGATTTGGGCATACATGAATATAAAGATGGCATTGTGCTTCCCTATGACCCGGGAGATTATGGATGTGATCATGGACTTACCAAGAGCTCCATTTTGATGTGTAGCATGCCTCGATCGGAGTCTCCTACAGAAAGTTATGACAGATTTACTACAACAGGGCCTTGTAGTAAACAACTTGCTATCCACTGTCTGCAGCTCACATTTACTCAAGATACTTAGGTCAAAATTTATTTTTATAATTCCTCAATAAGGCCCATGTATCATACATACCCCAATGACCCATCATACACAATAATACCTCTTCATTCATTTGTATACCCTTGTAATAATGCAGTAGAGTAGTACTTTGATCTGCTCTTGCCTAGTTATCATAAGTGCCCAAATTGTTTTTGAGGGCAAAAACCTTCGGGTGGGGATGGAATGTAAGAGAGGGGGATTTAATAATGGGAAAATACTAGCTACACTGGTGGTTGGTATATAAGGTGCTAGGGACTTGATTTTTGGACTATCAGATTATAATACAAGTCTCCTTTCATCTTCATCGCTTTCTCTAAGCTCTCATGGCTTCTTTCTCTCTCTTTTTGTTTTTCTCTCTCTTTTTCTAGTCTTTCTCTCTCCTCATCACTCTCTTTCTCTCTCTTTCTGCAGTATTTCTCTCTCTTTTGCACCCTCTCTCTCTCCTCTCCTTCTCTCTCTCTTGCCTCCTTCATGACATAAATGATACAAACACGTGCCTAAGTTAAATCAGTGTGTAGCCTCCAAACATTCCTGGTTGCGAGGCCATGGGGTGTTTTGCTTGAGCATAGAGGCTTAGCTAGAGCCTTAGAGCTAGTGTTGGTCCCATTTTTGGTCTTGATGGGTGGTGCATTTTTTGAGAGCTGCTAATAAGTGGCAGTGTCCAAATCTTAGTCAATAGGTTGACGAGTTGATTAGTATATGACAAAAGGCAGTGAAATAGATCCAAAACACAATCAAGCCACACTTCAGAAGCAAAAAAGAGCTAAAAGGACTAGATGACTTACTAAAATTATTAGGAGATATTCTCCTCAATGGAGCAGCCCAATATCCCTACAAGGGAGCGGTCTTAGCAACTCTAGTTCTACGAGTATTTGTTTAGGAGGAGGAAGCTCTAGTACTTCCCCTCTCCCAATCAGTCAACCCACTTTGATTGGGGTAGTGGTTCCACTAGCTCAAAGAACCTTAGCGAATCTAGTTGTCGTCATGGCACAACCTATTACAATCCGTATAGGGACACCAGACTTACCAACCTTAGGATTCCCTCTACTCATTTTTAATGGGTTAGCAGAGAAAGATGCGGAGCTTCATATTAATGAGTTCCAAAATTTAATATTCACTTATCAAATCCAGGATGAGGGACATTTGATGATGTTCTTCAATATGACTCTAAAAGGAAGAGCGACAGTATGGCATCATAGCCTAGAAGGTGGAACCATAACTACAATTGATCTATTTTTTGCAGCCTTTTGAAGATAGCTGGCCCCTGAAAGAGGCTATCAGTATTGGCTATGTGTTCTCAATGTAACACCGTCAAGAATCTCATGAGAATGTTCAAGTGTATGCCAAGAGATTGAAAGAAGTGTTTCATAAATTGCAAACCTATATTCCCATCCCTGCTTCTACTCAGCTATAGTACTTTCTACATGGACTAGATTGTAATATCCAGGTGCAATTGAGTAGTGTTGCACTTGCTGACATTTATATGCTATTACACAAGCAGAGGAGGTAGAGTCATGATTACAAGTGGCCTATGCCTCTAGGAAAAACTTAAATTTGAGTCTAGGGATTGAAAATAATTTGGCATTGACTAGTGGAAGTCAAGGGGCACCATGACCAATTCGAATGGGAGAGAAAGCATAATGCAGAGTGTACCAATATTACCAACTCCTTCTAATGTGCCTATATTAACAGCTAGCCAAATGGCTCCACTGAATGATGTAGAATAAATGACAAAGACCCTAACATCATTCTAATTAATCAATAGAGCCAATCCCTAATTAGTTGGTTAGATCGACTGAATGGAAAGTGGATGATTGTGGCTATGAGTCTAGTACATCAAATGTTCTTAGCAAAGTTAAGGCCATGGTGAAGCATTATACCAATATGATAACGGAACAGTACAAACAAATAGTTGTAGATGTTAATTTCCTAAAGAAGTAGTAGAACTTGATAGAAAGTCAATGCCTTGACAAGGGTGGTCCATCAAGATTCAGTTGTAAATGGTGTGGCTGTCAGCACTTTCCAAGAAACTGCCCTAATGTCAAATGTGGCATATGTGGAAAGTCCAACCATTTAGCTAGTACTTGCTGAAGTAAGATTAGCTCTCTTTAGCAAGGGAGTAAGCAGCCAAGTCCAATAAATCATCAAGTACAAGGAAATGACCTTTAGTGAGATGACGGACCAAAATAAGTATTGCTAAGAGGAAAAGCTACCATAGAGGAGCTGCCCATCAGTAGTGGTGTCAACCTTATGGAAATTGTGCATGTTAATACCACTGAGGCTTCCAATTTGCAAGCCATAAGAAGAGGACAAGAGGTTAAAGAAAGTGACAAGGATAATGCAAAACATGTTGAGACAAACCCTAAACAGGATGATAAGGGGACACAAGTCCTTAACCCTGATGTGGAAGCTGGTCCATTAAAAGCGCTTGATGGAAAAAACGACCCCAATAAGGTGCTACCAAAGAAGAAGGTAAAAGCTAAGAAAGAGAAACCAAAGTCTGTTCAATGACCAAGAGAAAGAATGGTCTGGCAGGAGAAGAGAACCATTGCTAATTATCATGAATTTGATTTAGCGAGTTCTCTTTGTGAGGTAAATCCTAATGTAAATCTCTCAAGCTGATCAAGTTATCTCCAAGACTGCGTAAAGAGTTCAACAAGATTCTTCAGACTAGGTATATCGTTGAGCTCTTGGGAATAGCTCGGGTGGGAGATGATTGGTTGGAACATGTTGAAAAGCATTGCTCAAGGGTAGCAGTATACATTGACAACATATTAGTGGAACATGTCATTGTGGACATGGGATCCTCCATTCTATTATGAGTTTAGAATTGATGGAAAGATTAGGATTGGAAATCCACAAGGATGCCTCCATAATTTTCCAAATGACTGATGACAGATTAAGGCAATCTAAAAGTTGCATTATCAAAGTCTATGTGATTGTTGCTAATGCCAAAATGCATACAAATCCAATCATAAGCCTCTCTAATGAATGCCCAAGGTTGCCCTATCATTGTGGACTTTAGGGTTATTAGTTTTGCAAGGAGACTAAGCTATCAAGTCTTGTTAGGAATGCCCGGGATCTTGCAATCCGACTAAGTTGATATATCCACTGGTTGTCTGATTTTTGGTAGAGATGCCAAACGTGTGATAATGAATGCATATCATGAATCTCCTCAAAGTGAGAGAGTATAGTTATCTTTACCAAAATTAGATGCATTAGATGATCCATCTAGTAGTGGGACTTCATCAAGGGATGAATCAAAAGAGGGATCCATCACAAATGATGTCTACCAAGTGACCCTAAATGAGCCAATAGAAGCTCAAGATAAGATAAGAGACGTGGATGTGATCAAGCTAGACCTCAATACATTGAATGATCCATGATTGATTAAAGTAGCATCTATTCTCAATCTGGAAGAAAGGAAGGACTACCTATCCTTGATCTAAGAGTTCTATGCCATTTTCACTTGGAGCTATGATAAGCTGAGGGGTATTTCTCCCATTTTAGCTGTGCATACCATTCCCTTGAAGGAAGGTAGATGCCATATGTGAAAAAAAGTGAGGTGTATGCCTTTTGAGCTAAGGGACAAACTATTTGACGAGTTACAGAATTCGTGTAAGGATAGCCTGATATTCCCTATACAACACATGGAGTGGTGTTTTCCGATAGTTATCAAGAAAAAGAAGAACAATCAAATCCAACTTTGTGTTTCATGAATTGCTTTGCTAGATATAACCAAATGGCTATTATACAGGAAAACAAGTTGAAAATAACATTTATTACTATATCTGGGACCTTTGCATATCATGTTATGGCATTTGGGCTATAAAATGCACCTGGTTCTTGGTAACATACAACCAATAAGACTTTTGGTGATATTTTCCCAAAGGAGTTGAACATCTTTATTAATGATTTGGGGATAGCCACCACAAGGGAGAGAGCTGATTATTTTAAGCAAAATTTTTGAGCATTGCAAACGGTTCTGCATTACTCTTAGTCCAAGAAAGTGCATATTTGAGTGCCCTATGGATTGGTATTAGGTCATGTGGTTAGCTCAACTAGTATTGCAACCGATTTTGAAAAGATAAAGGTTATTTTCGCTATGAGTCTGCCACATACTCCTAAAGAAATACATAGCTTTCTATCATCACTGGAATACTATCAAAGATTTATCAATGCATTGGCAAAGAGAACGTTGCCATTGATGAATCTATTGTCATTTAATTGTTAGTTTGTTTGGAGTGAGCCATGTCAAGTATCCTTTGAGGATGTTTAAAAGTGGAAACTAGTGAAAGCACCAGTCTTGCAAGCAGCCAAAAGAGGTGAGGTCTTCTATATATTTTCGATAGCTACAATGCATAGCATTAGCTGTTGTATAGACCAGATTTGGGGGGAGAAGTGGTATCATCCAATTGCATTTGCTAATCATAAATTGGGGATATTTGAGATTAATTACACTTATATGGAGAAGTTGTGCCTTGGGATGGTATTTTTGACAAAGAAATTCAGAAATTACATTCTCTATGAAAATGTGGTATTTTATATGAAGGCAGAGGGGTTGAGACTATTGATCAATAAGTTGCAGTCGCTTGATCATTTGGCAAAGTGGTTAATCACTTTTCAGGAGTTTGATTATGAAATTAAGAGCAAAGAGCTGAAGGAAATTTTGGCTGAAGGTAGTGACCTTGAGGGTCTATTCAAAATTGATACAGCTTCCATTCCATCTTGGTATGCTACTATAATGAAATATCTATCTACAGGAGAGATTGGAGCCACTTTGTCAAAGGCTAAGAAGAGGACAATTAAATAGCAAGCTTTGAAATTTGCCTTGATTGCAAGAACATTATACTGGCAAGGGGTTGATGATATTTATCGCTAATGTGTTATATCTGATGAGGTTCTATTTATCTTGGAAGAGTGTCATGACTCCACTTGTGGAGGATACTTTGTCGGTGCACAAAAAGATTTAAGAGCCAGATATTGGTGTCGTCCATTTTTCAGGATGCATTTGCATATGTCGAGATGTGATGCATGTCAAAGGCATGATAATAGGAAGAATAAGAAGGGCCCGCTCACTCCTATTATGGCTATACTACCTTCGAGAAGTGGGGCATCGATTTTGTGGGTCCTATTACCTTGTCATCCTCTACACAAAAAATGGATATCATAGTAGCAACTAATTATTTTACAAAGTGATTAGAAGCACGAGTGACAAGGAAGGACGATACAAAGGAGACTGCTAGCTTCCTGCTTGAGCAAATTATCTACCAATTTGGTTTGCCAAAGGAGTTAGTGTCTTGGACCTGGAATCCATTTTTTGAATAAGGTGATTAAAAGCCCGACTGAAGCATGGAAAATTAAGCACAATAAAATGTCACCTTATCATCCATAGGTGAATGGGTAGAGGTTGAAAGTACCAACAAATAGCTTGTGGGCATTCTATTGAAGATAGTATCAAAGAAAAAATGAGATTGGGATAAGAAGCTATATGCAGTTGTGTGGATGTATAATATGATCTTTAAGAGAGCTACCGGCCACACCATTCAAGTTAGTTTATGGCAAGGAGTGGATACCACCCCTAGAGATCAAGTTATCACTATAATATTTGCAATTAACCATTATTTGGAGAATGAAGATGCGGTCTTTGAATGCTTTACAACTTTAGCACACCTCAATGAGCTCAAATTGTAGAGTTTGTTACATTTGGAGGTAGGTAAGCGTCGAATAAAGCAACTTCATGATTTAAAAGCAAAGAATTATACCTTCAGGAAAGGGCATTTGGTTTTATGGTTTGATGCACGCAGGGAGTTGTTTCCTAGAAAACTAGAGCCTAAGTGGGACGGTCCCTACAAAATAGTTAAAATCAAGAAAAACAAGTCTATAGCATTACTAGAAAATTTGCAAGGAGTGGAGTTTTTAAAAAAAGGTTAATCTAAATAAGATTAAGCCTTATTATCTTTAGGCATACTGATGAGATAATTGTCTTGCAAGTCAAGGCTAGACTGATTTGAAACCTGCAAGAGAGGCTACAAGTTGGTTCATGGGTCCACTAATTCCCTACTTAGAACACTCACATTTGGAACAAAGATACCATCAGGGAAGACTTGTTTGGTGGAGCAAAGGTTATAAAGTGATTGAGCAAGAGGATGGGACATCTGTTTGGGAGATCAAAGTCTTCTACCATCACTACTTAAGGATTTTGATGAGCATCCCTATTGGATTCAATGAAGAAGGTGGGATAGAGCCTTTGGTTCATCCTTTGAATATGTTGAATTTTGACTATCACAGTTATAAATGAAGGTGCTGAGGTGCACCACAACAAAAAACGTAGCCTTTTTCACTTACTGCACAATGATAATTGTAATCTACAAACTGTATCCAATTTTTTTTTTTGCAACCCCGCAAATACGTGGAATCTTATAAATTCCAAATCTATAACATGTGTATATGTAAACGTTGAACACAGTTGAAACTGCATTATACCCTAAAACTATTGTCGGGACCACTTGTAGGTCTAGAATGGAGGCCAAAATGACCTCATATGCAAAAATTTACAGCGGGTCCCATTGGCATTAGCACAACCAACAAAGCTCCCAGGATAATAGGCATAATTTGCTACTGTCTAGATAGCCCACTTCCTACTCAAACTTGGTCCATCCCACCTCATCTTCAACTTCTAGCATTGCTTGCAGCCTTGGGCAATCAAGTGACATCGTACCCAGCACTGTTGACATGAGTTCGAGCATCAGTTAGAGTTCCTAAGTTTAGCCATTAGCTCACATTTTATGACAGTTTGTTGTAACATTGTTTGGAGGTCACTTATGCTTTTTGGGATGCCTATTCGATGCCAAATCACTTAGGGATGCTATGTCAATGTCTTAGAATGCTAATAGACTAATTTGAGCACTAATTTTCTCAGTTTTACATAGGTCTTTTATTGCTATAATAAGCAAGGATGAATGCTATTTTGTTAGAGAAACTCCATGTCTATTGCTTGTTAATGCTTACTGACTATTCAACATGCTACACTGATGTCTATGGTTGATGGCACATACCTGGCTATGCTTTTGTAATGCTCTTAGGCTAACATTGAAGCTCGATCTTCTTGACTTTGATTGTCATTTCTCATAGCAAGCATTCATTTGAGACACTTTATGTCTCTTATCATTGGATGATACATGAGCCATCTGCTAGATGTATTCTGCTATGGATGCTACATTCTTATTAAATTGTGTTATGAAAGACATTGAGCTTCACATTTGAATTGCACTTGAGCTATTTTGGAGCTTGGACACTTGACATTGGCTATCATTTACCTCATTAGATGCTATAGTAAGAGCTTTGCTACCGATTACATTGGGTTTGATGTTCCTAATGTATGTTACTTGGATTTTGGATGTATGGGTGCTACTCACATGAGGTTTTGAGCTTTGCTTGCTTATCTATGGAGCCCCAAGAGGAACACCAAGGAAAAGGGGATTCTACTGTAAGAAAATCTATCTTGTAACATCAACAAGATTTTGCTTCATTCTTTAAAGAACCACAACAAGGAAAATAGCAAATCTTCAAGCAGCATCATAGCAAATATCTCCCACGGATTTGATAGAATCAACCATAATCTTCAATATCTTCACAAAACCCATCAATAGAACAAGGAATATAAAAGAATACACCATTTTTAAATTGAAATCAATCACATATTATTCATCTTCAATGTATTCATAGTTTTCTCTCTCAATCTCTCATAGAAAGATACATTGTTTTGATAGAATTGGCTATCACTGGCTCTCTCTCTATCAATAGTACATCATCTCCTCACTACAATGCTCAAGAATGGAACTTAATAATCCTTATTATGTCGTGGATGCACCTCCCAAGAGGTATGGGAGGTATGAAAGGGCACCAGAGCCACTACACTGTCTCTTTATAGCTCACTACTGTCACTATCACTTCAGTCTTCTCTTCAGTCTTTAGCCAGCCGATTCTTCCATTTGTTTTAGATATTTTGAACTTAGATTCATCCTTTCCAAAAGTTTGAAAAATTTCCCAAAGTCACACATACATTCTACAGAACACTTACAGAAGATCTACAGAACAGAATAGAACAGGAACAAAGTAGAGAGACAGAGGCTCCACAGAAGGTCTACAGAGGGTTACAGAAGGTCATTAGAGAATAGCAGATCCTCATAACTCATACTAAAACCATTCAAAAATATAAAAAACTATTCAAGAAGCTTTCAAAATACCTCAACCTTCATCAATCATCAATCCATGCTTCATACAAAAGAAAATCAGAACAAAACATAAACTAAACAGAAGGTATCAGAACCAATCAGAACCTCAACAGAACCTACTAGGACATCACAGAGCTTCATATTTCCACTAAGAATCATCATGAGCTTCCAAAACATAATCAATATCATCCAAAACACTCTCAAACACTTCAAAAACAACCAAACATCACTTAGACCTCAAAAACAACAAAAATTAGTCAAAAATTGAGTCTTTTCCCACTCTCAATATATATCCCCACACTTAGAAAAGAAGTGTCCTCGTGAACCTTGTCAAAGAAGAACTACGGTCTAACCCAAAACATTTCCAAAATTTTTAGTAATACAACTTTGATCACAAGGATGAGCCATGGTAGGGTATGGGACTCCAAATCCATGACCACCAGAGTAAGGAACTCCTGCCTCCATCACTCCCACACTGAAAAGAATTACTAGTCTTCAAAGGATAGGGTTTTATCTTCACCAAGGGATCACAAGAACAACTTCTATATCCCAATAGCAGAAGAAAGAAGTATCTGCCAAACACTTCAAAGTTAGTCGAAAGAAAAGGGTTAGGGCATATATATAGACGTGTCTTTAGGTATCTTCCAATGTAGGGGTCTATTAGGAATTTGAAGGGGGTGGAGCGATAGAGGAAAATGATACAGGCTCACATGGACGGAAAATGAGGAAGTGGTATTGGAACAAGCTTTTACATGAAGGGTAGTTCATTGAATTTAAATGTTTTATTCTAATGTGAGATTTTTTAAAAATAAAAATGGTTAAGGTTTGGAGATAATGAAAGAACTAGGAATCAATGGAGATGGACCGGCGTGGATAGATAAGGCAGATTGTGTTCTTGTCATGCCGTCATCAGTGGAGGAACACGAGGAAGAGATGGGGAGAGTTGGGGACCATAGTCGAATGACTCACTTCATTGTTAATCTATCTCTCTCTATATCTCTCACGTGTTAGAAGTGTGTGTGTGTGTTTTCAGAACTGGACGTAGCGTGCTTTCATTTACTGAAGTTTTGGGGCCCATGATGACCTTAAGAAGTGTCCGCTTGCGAGTGGCCATGCCTCCTGCTTTTTCTTCTTTGTCTTTACAAAAAGACCTGAGTCGTCTTTCCCTTCTTCTCCTTCTTCACAAAAAATCTGTCTTCTTCATCTTCATTGTATCCCTATCTTATCCCTATCCTCTTCTCGAGAACCTCCCTTCTTCTTCTTCCTCTCACCTTCGTTCTTCCGCTTTTGGCCCTTGCGCATCCTCCTCATTTGATTGATAGCCATGGACAATGGCTTCCAGGTATTTGCCATGGATGTTGAAGGTCAAGGCTTTGAAGTAGTTGATTCACTCTATTGATAATGATGACCTCTCTCTCTCTCTCTGCACATTTACACTCTCCTTGCTCTGAGGAGCCCAACCTGCTCCTATGAAGCCTTGCCTCACCTTTCATCCGCTTCGGCTCACCATAACCACAATCCACTAATAGTTTGGCCACATCCAATTGTAGGCTCTTATTCCATTATAATCCATTACAATCAATTTCTTTAGCAATCTCTACACATATCGCTACAATTAACAGATTCCTTCCATCTATTAATTCTGTACACATAGTGTATAGGTGTTAGCCCTCGAACTCTCAAAGTGTCTGAACCTTTTCCAATTGTAACAAGTCATCCCTTTTGCCCTCTTCACAGCACTTGGGAGTGCATCTTTACACAGGAGAGATGAGGGGTGTCGAGGTACAATTGAAATAGATAAGTATCTCAAATTATGACCTTATGGACATTTTCCAACAGTGCACCACCTTGATCTCTAAGATAAAGGTAGAGGCCATCAATGACTGTTGAATCTTATCTTGGAAGAAATCTCTCTCTTCTCATCCTTGTTCATCTTTTGCTGATTCCTTTCTCACTAATAAGTATGTACATTCCAAAATCCCCTTCTTCTTGAGTTTTCAGTAAGTGCTCTATAGCATATAGATTCTGAAAGGATTTGAAACACCTTGGGTTGTTGAGATAAGCATGTTTCCCGGATGTGCACCAAAATGACAACCCTCCCACAAACATAATCAACCACAAAACCAGGGACAAAGCACACAAAATCTATGTGTATGGCTCTACCATTAATCTCAAAACTGAAAAGAAATCACAAATCTCTTTTTTAATAATGAACCAATTTGTTATCTTCATCATCTTCATCCACAGCTTCAATCATTATGCAAGAACAAAAGGGAAAAGAGGAATTTCTGCACAAAAGACAGAGGAGAGAGGAGAGAGAACAAATTTTTGGCAGCACCAAAAATGGAGAATATGCGATTAGAGAAGAGAGAGGGAAGGGAAAGAGGCACATAACCACTCGTGCACTCCACCCCACCTGTTCTCCAAAAAGTACACCCCTTCGTATTTTATTATTTCTTTGAATTTTTTGATACATTTGATATTATAAGGCCTTTGGCATTTAATTTTGAGTATTTCTACCATTTAAAAATGCATGCACATAACAATTTTGTGTTTATCATTTATTTATGATGGATGTGGATGTGGATGTGGCCCTCTCATGTAAGTGTGTATTTTAGTGATTTTGAAACAATGTGAATGTTATCCCCTTTACAAAAGATGAAATTATGATATATGCATGGACATTTTTGTGCCTTGTTTTTATGCTTCTTGGGGTGTTATCAGGATGATAGCCCTCAGTCAAATACCTAACATTCCAAACCTCTTCATTTTCAACCTCACAATCTCTTTCAAACTCTTTTCCCTTAGTGTTAGATCTCTCTTCCCTCGATTTTTCAATCCTTTTCATAGCCTTTCTCAAAAATTCTTTCATATTCTCATCAATAACATTCTCGGGCTCTCAAAACCCCAATCAAAATCATCACAAATATAATCAAGTCCTTTAGAAGAACTCAAAGAAACCGCAAGACTTTTAGATGACTTTTTTCTTTGTCATTGTTGCCTAAATCAACAATACAATTATCCACACAAACATCAAGAAGCATGAGGTTAGATATACTCAAAACCACATGAGCAACACCACAAATAATAGCCTTTCTAGAGTTACTTAAAACCTCAACAACTAACTCATAAGACTCATTAGAGTCACATATATAATTTACATCATCACCCAAAGAGTCAGAATCCATAACCTCAATACTCTCTTGATCAACAACCTCATCAGGCAACAAATTCGAACCCTCAACTTCATCTTGGAACCTTACAATTTCTAAGCCCTCCCCTCATGGTCTTCTAAAAAACTCAAAAAATCATCCTCAATTCTCTCTTTATCTCTTAAACACTCAGTTCTTTCATAATAATTTCCTCAATTCTCTTGTTTCTCCTCATCTCTCTCAAGATTTACTAACTCAACTTTAATAGATGACGCCTCCCAATATTTTTGAACTCTCATCCTCACTATCATCTTCCTCATCAGAGCTATCTTCCTCCTCCTCCTCCTCCTCCTCCTCCTCCTCATTCACCGGTTCCTTTCAATGACATATCAAATATCTTTGCTACTCCTCTACGATCATAAATCATTATGATACATTTCTCCTAATTTTGTATTGCTCTTGCTTTCCTAAGCTAAGGTCTACCCAATATAAACAAAGAAGCTCCCAACCTTGTTGGCATAACATGACAATCAATTTTCATAGACACACCACAAACCTTCATTTTCAATTCTAAATTATACCTAAACATCTCACTTTAGCATGATTAGTAAGCCTGATTCGAAACTTTGACTCTTCAACAATTCCAAGCCCAAATTGCTCTACACAACCCCGAGTAATCACACTAATTTGTGCTCCTCCATCAATATATACTTCATCTATGTTCTGATTCTTATACCAAGCATCTATAATAGGACAAATATCATGTAACTCTTCTACACTCAAAACTCTCATTGTTCCTTTCTTTTTTTCCTTATACTTTGGATTCACTAATTTTGTCCCTTGTCTTCTCATCTTAGGGCACAACTCCATCAACTGAGCAAAAGATATATAAGCTTTTTTACCCATCATATCCTCTTTTAGGTTATAATCACTCTTTCCTTCCCCCAATTCAATATCAGTAACATGACAATGTTTTCTAGGTGCTCTTGATTTATTTTTTTCTTTCTTCTCTCTCTTCTCTCCTCTTTTTGTTATTCTTCCTCTTTCCTCATCGGCTTTACTACTTTTAGGTTCATCTCTCTCAACATCTTTCCACAATTTTATTTTCCTCATCTAAAAGAATACAATTAATGGCATTTTTCCCTTTCTCTTCTTTAGTCAACTTAAGAATTTGAAATGTGGATTTATTTTTTATATCTATCCCAAAACCATTTATATTTGGCAAGTTTTAAGGTAAAGGATGCATATCCCATCTTGCTCTAGGTGGATAAGGACAATTTCTGCTTACATGACCTAACTCTCCACAAGAAAAACATGTCACCATTGGTCCAAAGGTCACGAGAAGTTTTAGTTTCCTAAAATCGATCAAGAAATGCCTACTTGGTAGCTTCATTTTCCACAGGAACGAGAGGATTCCATAGGAATAAGAGGATTTGTCATTCTAATAAAATTTTCATAATATTCAAATCAATTACGACCCTCATCTAACAACTGAAATTTCAGAATTTGAGGTTTCAAGGTTGCATCACTTATTCATTGGATAATATATCCAAGCTCCAATTTTTTGAGGAATTGTTGAGGATCCTTTCCTTTTTTTTTCATGAAATTCAAGGAATGAACTAGCCATAAAAAAGAAGTCTCAAACAAGAAATCAATCCACATATCACAAACAAAAAGTCAACTTTTTCGACACTCCTCAGGGGGGGGACACCAAAAAAGAGATGTTTAGCAAGTAGTGATTGAAGACTAGTCTCTCTCTCTCTGACAACCCAATAACGAGACGTTAACGAGTGCTAGTTAGGGAGTTGACTTTGTTGACGTACAACACAAAAACAAAAATTTTAATCTTTCACGGACACTACCAACCCAGACATGAACCCAAATGACCAACAATACCTCTTGTGGCTCAAAAAATCATCGACAGTACACTAAGTAGAGCATTGAACACAAACATCAAAACAATTGCAAATAAGTCTCGTACCTTGCCGAAGGTTATTATAACATTCTGATAGTCTTGTGTCTTTGAACCGAAAATCCAAATGACAAGTCACCTTCTCTTGTGTGTGACCCTCCACTCTCCTCTGACAAGATACGAATTTGCATTCAAGGAGGAAGGCCAAGGCCTACTAGTCTTCTCACTTCTCCTTATATAGAATCTCCTCTCACAAACACATGTTGTGCTTTTGGAACTAAAGCTTTTAGCTGTAAACCTTTCATGCAAAAATCTTAAAAGCTTAATATCCTTTCAAACCGAATAGCCTTTAAGGCTTAAGCATAATTTAGCTTTGGTTTAAGCTCTTTAAATGTTCTTTTACCATTTAACATATATTTTACTTCACCGCCAGCTCTACAGATTTGACATCATACATGTGGGCGTTGCTTCAGATGACATGAAATAATGATGTCTCCCAGGTGCGAGCATGAGTTGAGATGGAATTGCATCAGAGAGCCTACAGTATATTCCATTTCTCATTGTGAATATGCTTCTCTTAGCATCTTCTCCTCCGCTACATAATCAATGTTTCCTCTCGATCGCATGAACTTCCACTAAAGAGACTTGAGGCATGCAAAAACTGGCCAATTTAGATGAGGTCCTGGTGCTCTCATTCATATCAAAGTGCATAGTGTCAATGATGAATCACAAGATGACCACTAGACTTGTAGAAGAGAGCCTCATTAGCCTAGTTTTGGTTTCTATATGGAACCCTTCACTCAAGAATCCTTCATTTCATGAACCATGTTCTACCTCTTGCTACTATCAATGGCAATCTAAGTCTTGACCCCATCCTCTTGGAATTGGTAGATACTCCACCACAAGCAACCTAAATAGAAAATCCTTCCATATCCTTGTACAGTCATACACGAAATCTATGGTTTCTTGCCTTGGATATGCCGATTTTGAGCTACTTTGATACCACTCCATTTTTACGATATATGACAAAACTCTGACATGATTTCATGACCTTTGTCCTCAATGAATGGATTGACAAGTCTAATTGTTGTAGTGTCCAATCATCAATCAATAGTACTATATCAAAAATGCCAAATCTTCTAACATATACTTCTTCTCTCAAAAGCAATTGCCCACAAATGGTCTATATGCGATGGCATTGACTTGTTCAATGATAGTTGTATTTGTCATCATTCTTGTAATCTTAATGTCTCTCTAGAATTTTTGAAATGTTCTTCTACTTGTACCATAGTTGAATAGCATATAGACCAAAATCTTCCAACTGAAGTCATCCAAAAACCCCATAGCTTCATTCAAGAACATATGACCTTCCTTTGATCCTTGTCATCCTTCAAAAGTATTTTCTTTCATTTGGACATACATGCTTTGAAAAATGTCCAAGCCATAACATGCTTTGAAATTATATGTAGTGCTCAATCTAACATGATTTGAGAGAGGATGCAACATCAAACCCATGCGATGCCATCAAACAAGCGATGCTCCACACAAAAAATATATGCACTGAAAAAGAGTGCCTAGCCTATCTACATGTGCTCGTGCATTATGCAAAGTGAAAACATAGATCCTTGATTATTTTAGATCCTTATCTTCACATTTCGACACTTAAAAAGAAAAAATATTGTACTCCACTTCAGCCTCCCAAATTCTCACTATCACTCAAAAGAATAATGGTCCTCAAAATGTTGACCAAGAAAACAATCCATCTCATAATTGGTAGCATCCTTCACGATCCTCAAACTCACCCAACCACTTTTCCCACTCAACCAAAAATTTCTAATTTGGTGACAAAAATCCCAACTCTTGTGCATGCAAGAAACAATGCATGCTCAATGAAGGTGCTCTCTCATGTGCATGTGCATCTAAGATTTAGTGTATATAGCTTCAGTGGTCTTCATGCTATGTTAGTGCTCAATAATGATGTAAAATATGCATCAACCCAACCCATGGCATGGAAGTATTTGATAAGATCAAGAGATGATCCCTGAGTGCAGTGCATCTGATAAGTGCGATGTGAAGTGCTCATGAATCTAAATTCCCTGTGATATGCAAGAGTCTAGGTAATAAAATATACCTAGTCAATAATGTTCAGTAGCCATCAACAGACTCCAACTCCAACAAGTCCAAAAAAATCCAAACTCAATCAAGGCTATCAAGTTCTCACACTCAAAAAGCCAAACATAATGACAAAGACAAATCCTAAGCTGAACAACCACAAAAATACTGGCTATAGAATAACAAAACAAATAGTCATGCAAACAACTAAGCTAACAAAACTCCAACCTATCTATAGTTTTTCTAGGGGTTTTTAGTTTTTGCAAAAATGCTTGACAACAGATGCACTTGTGTGTAGTCAAATACACATGAATGCACACATGTAGGGTTGGATGTACACAAATGCACACATGTGCAGTTGGATGCATTGTGTATGTAGATGGGTTCACTATGGTGAAATGGGTGCACTTTTTGGAGTGACAGGTTGTATGGAAGCACACGTGTATAGTTAGATGCACACTCGGGGGGTCCACTAGGGTTTACCATATGGTACCACGTGAGTGTAAGGGAGGGGGGTTATTTAAGGGAAGAAAGGTACATTTTATAAGATAAGGTTCCATAAATAGGGGGATAGATAAGGGGTATTTTCATATATTTCTTGCACGTAGGTGATGTCTCATTATTACTACTAGTGAATCCCCCGTGGATGCACATAGAAGTACATGTGTGCAATCAAATGCACACACAGATGTACAGTTGCACATAGGTGAACAAATGCACACAGGAGCATGTGGATGCACTATGCTATGTAGGTGCATCCTAAGGAGATGAATGTAGTGTGGCTATCTAATGACATTCCTATTTTTTTATGGACTAAGTGGTGTGTGTGATGTGAGTCTTGCGCTTATAGTGGTACGCCTGCACTTCATGTGCCGCTTTTACTCCCTCCTCCCTCCCCTTGACTCCCCCTATGTAAACGTGGTAGTGCTAGGGTTAGAGTCAAAAGCCCAATATTAGTAGGCATCTTGCAAATGCTGTGCATGTGTGATGCATTATGTGTAGTGCCACTAGTGTGTTTAATGTGCATATGCTTGTGTTAAGTGTGGGTGTATGGGTGTGTGTGTGTGTGTGTGTGTGTGTGTGTGTGTGTGTGTGTGTGTGTGTGTTGGGATGTGAATTGGGGGAGGGGGGGGTGCATGTGTGTCTAGTATGTGTGGGTGTATGTAAGTCTACGTGGTGTGTATCACTATGTGCATATGAGTGTGACTCTCTGGTGTATCTTGTGTGTGTCTATACAAGTGTAGTGTAATGTAGCATGTGTAGGGGATGTGTGTGTTGTGTGTGCATATCTAGTGCTTCATGTGGGTGAGGTGTGTGTATGTGAGCTATGTGCTATGTCTAATGGGCATTACGGGTAATTTATATATGTGTGGATACATGTGCTTATGGAGAGGTATGTATGGGTGCATGTTGTGAGCGAGCATGAGTGGTGGGTTTCTATTTGTGTGGATTGATGTATGTATGTGAGTTTATGTGTATGTTATACTTGTGTGATGTGCACATTTGTGTGTGTGCATGACTATTTGGGTCTATGTGTGCATCACCTTGTGCATGTATATGGTGTGTGTGGATTTAATTAGTGATTTTAATGTGCACTGTGTGTGTCACGCACATAGGGTGCACGTGTGGGTGCATAGGGAATGCGTGTGTGTGTGGGTGGGTAGTGTGGTGTGTGATTTAATATGTGGTAGGAGGTGGAATCCATGTGAGGTATGGGTTAAGTGTATGTATTTGCACATGGGGTGTGTGTGTGTTAGTGGAGGAGTGAAGGGTGTATGATGGTTTAATGTGTGTGCATGTGCATTTTGAGGTATGTTTAGTGTGGATGTATTTATGCGGTGGTTGTGTATGTGTGTGTTGCTACATGCAGCAGTGTGGCTAAGCTAGGAAGAGGCAAGGCAGTGCAATGGTGATGGTGGAATTGTGTGGTAGTGGTTGGCCGGTGGCGATTGCAAAAGCAGGGGTGGAGGTCAGCAAATCGTGCGATGGGCACTCAGGTAAGTTACTCATGAATATATGTGTACATCACGTGGGTTCAAAATGTTTTATTCATGAAAATTTTACAGATAAGGATATTTATAAATAGGCCTTGAACGCACATGATGTAGAGGATATATATAGAAACTTTCCGGAGGATAGGCACAAGCCCACAAATGGTGAAGGCAAAGGTGGGACATATCATGGAGAGGTAGTGGTAGGGGTTGCCAAGGGAGCATGGCGAATTGTCCAAGAGGAGTTAGTGACGACTTGAATTATAGCAAGGAGGGGAGTTGGTTGGGAGAGAAGTAAGAGGTGGGGTAAGCTAGCTCTGTGGTTGGGAAAGGAGGATGCCAAAAGCAATGGCAGCTAGTAGGCCGAGAGGGAGGTGTGGTCAAATGTGTATTGGAAGAGGGCATGACGATAGAGGAGGGTGCAAGACGACATGGGAGCCCAGGGAATTAACTATATGTATACCCTCTATATCACATATGTTTAAGGCCTATTTTTAAATATTCTTATCTGTGAACTTTCTCTTAATAAAACATATTCCTTTTCTATTCAATCGGTAAGTAACCCCTTTATATGGGACCCTTTTGGATGTAAAAAAGTGTAACAATGGTATTTAAAAAATGTTGAACCCACATGATACACACATATATTTATGATAACCTCCCTAGGCACAAGAGGCAAACTAGCGAGGCTATGGGAACAATATCAAAGCCCATGGGTGGAGCTAAAGGTGCAATGTTTGTCAAGTTTTAGGTGGCAAGTAGAGGAGAAGGGTTTACGCAAGAGAAGTAGGCATGATAAAGGCATGGAAACTATGGAAACGATCGAACAACACGGGGCCAAAGAGTGGTGGCCGTCGAGGTGGGAGCCAATGAGTTGCTAGGGGTATGAAAAGAGATGGGGGGGAGGAGGCATGGTGTCAATTGAAGCAACAAGCAAGAGAGGAAGATGGGAGGTCATTGGCAGTCATGGAGGGTGTAGGGCATGTGTGGGAGGAAGGAAAGGAGGTGAGGAGGTGGAGATGGAGATGGAGGCAGATCATAGGCATAGGTAAATCGTAAAACTCCTCTCTTTTTTTCTAGGGTGAGGGAGGCAAGTAGAGGACAATGGATGCCCCCTCCCCTCACTTTCTGCTCCTCTTCTTCTTTGTCTTCTTCTCATTCTTTTTCTTTTTCTTCTTTTTTTTTCTCTTCTCCTTCTTCTTTCTCTTTTTCTTATTCTTTTCCTCCTTCTATTTCTTCTTCTTCTCCTCCTCTTCCTTTATAATAATAATAATATTTTTTCTTGTTTTCTTATTTTCTTCTTCTCGTACTTTATTTTCTTTTTCTCCTAATTTCCTTTCTTCCTCTTCTTCTTATTATTCTTTTTTTTCTCTTTTTTTTTTCATTCTTTATCTTCTTTTCTTTCTTCTATCCTAACTAGACACACCAACTAGAGTGCCATGACTGGTGTCCCAAAAGGAACACCAAGGAAACAGGGTTTCTATTGCAAGAAAATCTATATGGTGTCCCAAAAGGAACACCAAGGAAACAGGGTTTCTATTGCAAGAAAATCTATATTGTATCATCAACAATCATCTTTTATATATCCACAACAAGGAAAACAATACTAGGAACAATAAATCTTCATGCAGATTCATAGCAAACAATTCTCTCACGACTTTAACATTAACAACATTAACCATACTCTTCATATTCTTCATAGAATTCTTTGATGGACATTGAAAACAAAAAATAATACTCCATTTTGAATGGAAAGATATCACATATTATTCATCTTCAAAGATTTTCATGTTTTTCTCTCACAATCTCTAATAGATAGATACATTGTTTGGCATAGAATTGGCTATCACACACACACACACACACACACACACACACTCTCTCTCTCTCTCTCTCTCACTCACTCTCTCTCTCTCTCTCAATAGTACATCATATCCTCACTATAATACTCAATAATCACCCATAATAACACTTGTTTGGTCGTGGATGCCCCTTCCAAGAGGTGTGTCTGATATGAAAGGTCACTAGAGCCACTACATTGGTTCTTTATAGCTCATCACTGTCACTTCACTCCAATCTTCTTCTGAGTCTTCAACAGTTGCTTCTTCAACTTTCTTGAGCTCTTTTGAACTTACATTCACCTCTTTCCAAGGATATAAAACTTTTGCAAAGTCTCACATACATTCCACATAACACTTTATAGAGGCATACAGAACAGAACATAATAGAACATGAACATAGGCTCTATAGAAGCTCAACAGAGGGTTACAGAAGGTCAACAAAAAGCATCAGAACCACATAATCATACTAAAACCATTCCAAAATATTAAAACCCATTCAATGATCTTTTAAAAAACCTCAAACTTTATCAACCATTACTCCATGATTCATACAAAAGAAAAATAGACCAAAACATAAGCTAAACAGAAGCTATCAGAATCAATAAGAACCTCAACAGAACCTATCAGAATATCGTAGAGCCTCATATCTCTACTGAAAAACATCATGAGCTTCCAAAACATAATTAGCCCCATCCAAAAAAATCTCAAACACTTCCAAAACAACTAAACAACATTCAAAATCCATTAAAAAAAACCATTCAGGTCTCAAAAACAACAAAAATCAACCAAAAAATCAAGTCATTTTAACATTCAACATATCCTCACACTTAATAAGGGAGCGTCCTCATGATCTAGGAAAAAGGGAATACAAGTTCATCAAAGAGCTCAACATGATTTTCTTTAGCATTTTAAAGAAATAATCCAACCACGACCCCAACTTATAACTTGCATCTAGTAAAGAATACAATGAAAGGAAAACCTTTTATCCATTAACATATCTTATAAACAACATAAAATCATGACAAATTCATAAAGGATATAAGAGCATCTACATCTTTTCTTCTTAAGCTATCCATCCACCATCACCATCATTGATGTGGGAGCTTTCGCTCAACCGCCAAGACCCACGGACCGCTTATTGTTTCAAGCGTTTCAAGCGAGCTCTAATGGCTATCTCTCACCTAGCCGACGTGCCGTCGATCCTACGAGTGTAGTGAGATTACCTTGATACTTGATCGAGTACCCTCCTCTCTCTTGCACTCCGGTAACTCCATGATTCTTGATGCTAGATACTAGCTCAAGCATCCTCAAGCCTCCTCCATCTCCAAGCTCCATCCTCCATAGCTGCGCACACAAGAGAAGAGAAGAGAAGAGAAGAGAAGAGAAGAGAAGAGAAGAGAAGAGAAGAGGAGATGGTGAAGAGCTTCACCCCCTTGATCCCTCACACTCTCACACTCCCTCTCTCAAGAGCACACAAAGGAAAGAAGGAGAGAAGAAGAGAGGAAGAAGAAGACTCTTTTTGCCACACATCAAAGAATGAGCTTCTCATTCACTTTTTAACTTTATATACAAAGCCCTAAATCCCTTTTGGGCGGTCATCCTCTTTTTCCATTTTTTACATGGCTGGCCGTAGCCTAGGCCCTTTTTCCCATTTCCCACCATTCTAATTTATCCTATTCCCAACTAATGCATACACTTTGCACAGGAGCGAGCCTGGCGCACTTTTACAAGGATTCGGGGGTGCTTCCACATTTTAATGGTGCGCCCTTTTACTCTTTTGTTATCTCGGGGCGACACCGATACTTTTTGAGGGTCGTGCCTGAACATTTAAATTTTTCATGGTTTGGTTACCGGTCAGGGCGCCCTTTTATGCTTTTATCTTGCGTCTTTTTTGCTTTTATCCTGCATCTTTTTTGCTTTTATCCCAGTGCACCTTTTTTGCTATTTCCTTTTCTTTCCATTTTTCGCTCCTCTGTGCTGCGGGAAACACGATAACATTACCCCCCTCCTAGCCAAGTGCTAGTCCCATGGCACTGCGGTGGGACGTAGTGGCTAGTTAGGTCTGCTGGGCGGAACATGTAGGTGGATGACACTGCTTCCAAGGTGGTTGTGTGAATGACAGGTGATGGAGTTTAATGACGATGACCAGGAGAGATTCCGACGTGCTTTAGGCTCCATGAAGATGCTCGGCATCTTTCACATAGTTGTGGCATCCGTTATGTAGCCGGTCGTCCCTCAAGCATCAGAAACGCTTGAAGAAATAAGCAATCCCTTAGGAGGATGGTATTGGAGGGATTTATTCTAGAGAAGCCCTCTCGAACTCTATCTTGACAAAGATATGGTTTGTCATTGCATGGACAATTTGTGTCTTTGATTTGAAGATCTTTGTCTTTGAGTTGAAGGTCTTCAGTACTACATTGAAAATATTCAACTTTGCATTGAAATTCTTTCGGCTTGTGGAATCAATAAGCGATCCGTAGATCTTGAGGCATTGGGCATGCATCTTTGGAAGATGAGGTTCCAAGATCTATGCCAAATCTATCGTGACTTGGTTCAATCATGGTAGCCATTAGCAGGCAGATGGCTGGACAATGGCAGATGAAAAAAGTTTTGGTCATTAAAGGATGTCATGGGTGATCCTCTTCAATGGAGTAGCCATTGCTTGAAACTTGAACATAACCTGCAAGAAAAGTTGTGCACTCCCTAAGGGTTGTGTCTGCCTCTCCGTGTAGTGCGTGGTGCCCGTGGCAGTGGAACTGGGAGATGGGTATAACCTTGGGCAAACCCTTGGTAATGTCCCACACTTGAGGATCCAGTTCATGCATTGTTGGAGGTGCGGTGCAAGTCTTAGGGTGACAGGCCTAAAAGTCCTGCCCTTGATGTGCCCTAAGTGTGAAGTGGGGAAGGGGCTAGGGAGAACTCTAGGTGCAATGACGGCGGTGCACGATGAGGCGAAGTGGGGAGTTGCAAGTGGATCTTGCAAAGGTCTCACTGCTTATCTAAATTGCTTAATGGTAGATGCATCCCTTGGCTTTGCTATGCTTTGTTGTCGTCTCTTCTTTCCAGTTCACCCTTTTTTTGTTGCGTTATGGCTTGCTTCTTCTTCTTCTTCTTCTTCTTCTCTTTTTTTTAAAAAAATATTTATTTATTATTATTATTTTTAAATATAAATAAAGAGGCTTATACATGGATACATGTGATACAAGGGCATGATGGGAGTTTACTCCTCGTCATCTAAATGGCGGGTACGGGATGGTGGAGGGCAGGGGACCTTGTTAAGGAATCTGCGACTCAACAAGTAGCCCTTGAGGTTGAGGCGGGTTTTGAGAGTGGTGGTGGAAAGGAAGGGATGGTTGCACTGGGTGATTTGCTATCGCTCATATCTTCGAGCAGTGTAACACAGAAGGATGGCAAAAGAGTAGCGTGCATCATGAGGTGAGTCATGGTGCTACTATTTATGGCGTTGGGGTCGAAGTAGAGGGGTGGGAGGTGGCATTCTTGAGGTGCGAGCTCTTGGTGGACTAGGACCCTAATTAGTCTAAGATAATTACAAGTGGTTATGAAGGTGGGGTCAGGACAGGAGGTGAACTCACTAAGAAATCTATCTATAGAGCTGTACAAATCAGGGAGGGTAAAGAGAAGGGCATCCTTATGGGAGGTACTATTTGTGTTATAGATAATGGAAAAGTTGAACCTGCCATGGATGGACGGATTAAAGTCAACCCCTACCCTTCGAGGATGCAGCATGAAAGTGGGGTCGTTTCTCTCAGAAGGGAGGGTGCTACAAAACGCCATCCATGCATCAAGGTTGACGTCAAAAATGCGTCTTCTCTAGGTGGGTTGGCAATTATAGACTTTCACTGATCTAGGCACCTGGAGGACTTTATCCTACCAAAATTCGCTGTCCTCGGCTCCCCAAGCAGTTGGGTTGGCCTCTTGCTCCGCTAGCCACTTGGCCTTGAGCCTTGCACCCATAGCGATTACGTCATTTACAAGTTGAATGGGCATTACTCTATTTAATGTAGCAGGAAACTCAAAGCTCAAGTCAAAGGGGTCGCGGGTACATTCCTGTTGTTCCTAGATAATCAACTCGGCATGGAATTTAGCAGGGAGATCTTGAGGGTGCGGTAGGAGAGGGGTAGGCTGTCTTGGAACAGGTCTAACGTTCAACTTTTTCCTTGCCTTCTCTACCATTTCTTTCCTACGGTTAGCCTGGGCTACTTTCCTCTCAGCAGATGTGTCAGGGGGCTGCACTTCCTCTTGTTGTGGCGGAGGGGGTGGTGGGACGTAGTCCTCCTCCTGAGGTCCCAGATCAAACTCCGGTTCACCCCCTTCTGCTTGCACGTCTTCTTGTGCCTTCGCCTCTCTGAAGCCGAATTCGTCTATTTCCTGCGCCGTCAGGCCTACGTGTGCAAGATATCTTCTTTGCTCCTCTAGGCTCTACGGCGGGCCTCCTAGCTGCAGTGGCACATGCATGCCTGCTGTTAGGGCTTTGCGTGCAATGGCTAGCTTCTTCTGCAGGCAGCTAATCATTGGCTTTGTTTCCTTCCAGTTTGGTGGAGTGGAGGAGTGTATTGAGGAAGGTGTGCTACTGGGCTATCATGGAGAGCTGGGCCGCCTCTGTCTGATTCTCAGCCAGCACCTTATTTCCTTCGGCTTTGGCCAGCCGGCGTGCCAACTCCCGTATTCTCCCCTCATTGTGATCAGCCCATTCTTTTGCTCTTTTTTCCATATCTTCCAGGCTCTCCCCCTGACGGAGGGTCATAGCCACGAGTTGTTGCTCCTGGGCCTCGAGCTCGCGGTGCAGGCGGGACTGCTCATGGCGTTCATCGGCAATCTGTGCGTTGAGCTGGTCTAGCTTCACGTGCATCCTTCGCACCTGATCTTCTCTTAACTGGTCCAGCTCTGCAGCCTCTTGTCTGATCTTGTCAAAATGGTTTTGTGCTTCCAGGTTGACTGCAGAGAGCTGATCATTCTTGTGCCGCAGGTGAGCATTGGTCTCCCTTTCACCATTGAGGTGCTCCATCAAGATTTTTCTCCTTCCTTCCCAAGCAGTGTCACATTCCTTCAGGGCCTTTGATTCCTCCGCATCCTTATTGTTGGCTTTCTCCCTGAGCACAACGATCTCCCTTTGGTATTCTGTTATCTGCTTTGTTTTCTCCAGCTGGAGAGCGGCTCGTGATTCTCGTTCTATTGCCAGCTCCTCAACGACTGCTCTCCTTTCTTCCTTGGTCCTTTCTAGCTGCGAGAGCAGCTCCTTAACATATTCATCGTATTGGTCTGCTGGAGGGGGGATGGGACATGGTGGCGGAGGTGATAGCGGCTTCTGTTTTTTGCCTCTTTAGCTCCGGCCTTGGCTCTGGATCAGCAGTGGCTGCCCTTTTGACTCCTGACGCTAGGGTGGCCATGCCCGCTTCTCTTGCCAATTCCCGTTCCACCAGGAATTGTAGCCAAGTGACCACGTTGCTCTCATCGACTTTTGGGGTGGAGCCTTGGGTGGCGGTGGCAGTGGGTGTTGTCATGATAAGAGTGGCTGGCGTGGAAGGTATGAAGAGGGGGGAGTTGGCATCATCGGTTCTTTGCCTTTTCTCTCTACCGGGGGCGGGGGCATGATTTTCGGCACACTGGTACTGGAACCAGGTGCCTCTATTCGGTGTGGGCTCTCTGCGCCTTCCTCGTCTCTTTTGTGCTACTCCTCAATGGAGCGACAGGTGGCCAACGCTATTTCTTCCTCTTCCTTCCTTCTTAACTCCTCTTCAGTCTTCTTTTTTCTCTCCTCCTCATCCTTGACTGACTCCCTTCGAGCCCTCTCCAGATCTTCCTTCTCTTTCTTCTTGCGCTTCTCTTCCCTCTTTCCATGCAAGACTTTGGTTCGTTGTTCTGCGTGCCTCTGTGGGCTGCCCTAGGACTCTCCCTCTTCGTCTTCATCAGTCTCTGTTTCATCTTGAGACCTACGCTACTCTTCTGTGTGAGGTGGGGATTGTGACGGTGACTCGTCACTTCCTTCATCGCCTCCCTCCTTGTTTTCTTCTTCTCATCCTTGCCCTAGTGCTTCTTGGATTATGGCCGTAAGGACGCCTCCAAACCCTATGGTTGTGGCTTTGGAGGATGATGCCTTGCGGGTTGATCGGGAGGATGGGGATTCCCCTCCAGTGGCTCTTCTTCCTATTGCTAGGGCCTTAGCCAAAGCCTCTATGGTTCTTTCACAAACCCATTAAGGTTTACCTCATCCAGCGATTGTGCCGCAATGCTGTCGAGCAGAGGTACGTTGATCTGGCTCATTATGTTGCTGTACCTCTGGCTTGAGAAGAAAGCATGCACCATTTTTTCTTGCAGCTGGATTTCTAGGTTTGGGATGTTTGCCAGGCTAATCCCATCATTGGTATGGACCTTCACCTTGTCCATTCCCAACATGGCGTAGACGAACCTCTTCGGCTTTCTTTCCACCTTATTCGGCAGTCCTAGTGCCCTTTCCACCAACTCCGAGGTCAGCTTGATCTGTACTTGCCTGGTGGCTTCATTCTCGCACACCATGATGGTGCCTCTGTTCCTGTTAAAGGTGCGCAAGAAGTCAGCGCACTGGGTGTAGTCCACCCTTCGGCCCACTGCGTCTAGGTATTTCTGCAGATGGCATTGATCTATGATTTGGCACATTGCCAGCTCTTCGATGGCCACGTCTTCAAGGTTGAAGATGTGACGGAACTTCAGCTGGTTGAAGGCTATCGTCTCCACCATAAGGCCGTACTTTGCTTGCTCCTCCTCCGAGAAGGGGAGCTTGCCCGCTTTTTCCTGGCTTGCCATGATCGCTACCTGGAAGTTCAGCCGTTTCCACTATTAGTGCTTTTTGACAAATAACTTGCTGAAAGAATAAAAGCGTAGCAAATTTTATTGAGTATAGCCTTAACTTTTCTTTTCATACTTTTACCATTACATCTTACCATTGCATTTCAAATTTTACTGACGTTTCATACTTGGTTTACTTTTTAGATTCCACCTTACCCCTTCCCCCTTTGGAACGAGAAGAATCCGTCCCAGGATTGGAGGTTGAGAGGCCAAGGGCGTTCAGCATAAAGGGCGTCGGTCTATTTGTGCAGGAGCCAAGCATAGAAGTTGGGGTTATACTCTAGCTGAGCTTCCCGGTCTAATTAGAATGGGCGGATAACGACGTGTGTGATGTATGTTAGAACATCGGTTAGGAGATCGCCATAATCAACCCGACTTGCAATGTGGAGCTCTTCCTCTGTTAAGAGGCGGTCAAGGTAGGGATACCCCTTGATGTGCTCTTCCATGGGTTGGTTCCGAAGAGTGGTTAACACTCTACATGAGGTGGGCGCGACGTAAGTGGGATCGTACTCTGGCATTTTGATGGCTCGGCGTTGCTCGGTGTTGGTCATTATGCGATATCTGTCAACTTCCCATTGCAACCTAAGAGTGTACCACTGCTTCCAGTGTCAGCAAGGTGTGATAACCTTGCGATCTCTTGGTCAGTGATACCAGAAGTGGTCCTAGATCGTATGACGTGATGAGACGTTGTTTAATGGCTTTCTCTTTGGAGATCTCGCTGCTGAGCAACTCAGCAGAGCAGAGCGAGAAGCTTTTCCAAATGTGAATTCAAAAGTCTCCCAAGAGCAAGGCATATTGCGCACTTCTGTTGCAAAGGGTTCGTCTAATAGACCCAAGTCCAAGCGGTCATAGCTGAGGGCTAGTGATACAAAGGTGGCATCGAGTCGTTTAATGCATTCCACTACGTCATCCCCGATGTCCTCTGCAAGGTCAGTGGCTAGTGCTAGGAAGGATTTTTATTCGTAGGGGGGCGTAAGTTTGATAGGTGGTTGAGGTTTGGCAGAACAAGCATTTTTGACAACGAAGATGGGCGGTTGGCAGTTTCTTTGAGCCTACGGTTGGGCTGCTTGGAATATGGGTAGATTAGGGTCAGCCTTAACAGATGGACTACTACATTCATCTTTGCTTTGGGGAGTCAGATTGACTTGGTCGGGTGATGCCTCCTGTGACGGTGGCTGTTGCTTGGGCCGATAGGTTTGTGCGACTCTCTTGGGCCGAAGCGTAGATGAGTCGGATGGTTGGGGCAATGGAGAGCACTGTGGCCTATGTCTTTGATGTGTTGTGGGACGTGAGTTGGTCAAGTTTGAGGGTGGCGTATGAATAGGTGTTTGGCCGTGGGGAGCTTAGGGATCCACAGCTAGGTATTTCCCTCGTAGTAGCCTTGCGCATGCAAGAGGGATCTAGGGACCCATCTTTGCTTGATCACGTGGCGCTTCCTGTGATTGCATCTTGGCCTGCTAGGTTTAGAGTTCTGGGTCTTACGAGATTAAGAATGAAAATATCATGCCTATTCCAGTCAATGCTATCACAAGAGCATAAAGCAATAAAGCAAGAGTCCCCATTGAGAGACTGACCATAGTAAACAGTTCAACAATAGGTAAGAAGAGTGCTGAGAAAATATGAAAGCAAATAGACCTTAAACTGAAAAGCGAAGGCCTAACAAGTCCTTTGGTGTCATATTCTATCGTATCTACTTCACCCTTGCTCTCCTCACTGAAGGATTGGTAGTCTTCGTATTCGTCGCTGGAATTTTTGTCATCCGACTGCTCGTCATCTCCTAGGGCTTGGTATGCCTTGTGTCATTGGTCAGGAACAAGGGCCCAGTTATACATGAGGTTTAAATCGTGCACCCTGGTCCATTGCCACTTTGGATCCTCTAAGAGATCCTAGAGTGGTTTGCAATTTGCAGCTGGGTTGCTAGCTAGCTGGTTTGTTAGGTATTCTAGTATCCCCTGGAGTTCCCTTTTGTTGGAAGGTACGTGGAAGGTGACAGGCTTAGGTTTTCCCCGGTGGCTTGCTGCCATCATGCAGACTGGTGTAGAGAGTGCTTCGTTGGTCTTGCCGATCGTTTTGATAGCTTACTCGTACGCCTCATGGTCTGAGAATGGCAGGTCGATTGTAGCAAGAATGTGCATCCAATTCCGCTCATCCTCTAAGCACGGGATATACTTGGTCAAGGGCCCATAGGGCTTCTTGACCTGAGTGTTTCACTTGAGCATAGCAGAGATGGCGTCTAGGTCGACTGGTGAGGTCTTCCAAGTGTCCATCTCTATTCTTACGGCGTCCATTCTATTGCTAAGGAAGATCAAGCCATTACCCCAATCTTCGATGACTCTAGCGTTGCACATCTAGGGTCGGCCTAATAGGACATCGTAGTCCACTCCCTGCATGACTATAAAGTTGATAGAGAGCTAGATACCTGCGATCTTCACTGGCCAATTTTTTAGTACCCCGAATGGCTTCACTCTCATACCATTTGCTAGCATGACATTAAACCTAGCAGCTTCGACAAGCGGGTTTCCCCAAGTCTGAAGCACTGCGTGACTGAGCACACTAACCCCAGCTCCCGTGTCTACGATTCCCTTTCTTGTTGTGTCACATAGGGCTAGGTCCGGCAGGATCGCGTACATCTCAGAGCCTTCCCAAAAGGCGTTGACGTGCAAGGATTTAGGCACGGAGTACAACGTCAAACTTGGCAATTGCATTTTTGCATCCTGGTCCTGAGGGTCTGCCGTGACCTACTCTTGTGATCCTTCGACCCATTGCTTAAGATCTTGCCATAGGGTAGGATGTTGCTTAAGCAGATCTCCCAGGCTAAGTGTTACAGGGGTGGTCACTAGTGTGATCAAGAGATCATTAGATACTCTTCCTTCCCCTAACCTAGACTATCTGGGCCAATGGCCGCGACTGATCTGTAGCTTTGTCGCATCTAGGCTTGGTCTCAGTGGCACTGCTCATGGCGTGGTTTCTTCTGCTGACTTAGGTTGAGGTGGTGATATCGGCGTGCTTACACTGGAGAGGTCATCAATCTCATCCTCTATGATGGGCTCAGCGTCTTTGAGACGCTGTTGAGCCTCCTTCACCCATTCCTTCACCTTTTCTATGGCCTCTAATTGTCGCTTCGGATGCGGGTATTTCCCTACCTTAGCGCTTCCCTTTTCGGCCGTCTTAGGGGCTGAAGTCTCTGCCTCTGCGTCTGAAACCTTCTTTCCTGCAGGCAGAGTCATAGCACTCTCAATTTTTAGTGCCGATCTCTTCTTTTTCTGCCTGCGGCTTTTCTTCCCTATGGAGGTTGTGTTAAGATTGCTGGGTCCTGGCAGAGAGATGCCGGCCTGCTTCGTTTGGGCTCGGGTCATGACTTGCAATGGAATAGGTGTGGCCTCCCCATCAAGGTTTTCGACACCAAACAGCCCCAATGGGACAGATGGCAAGTTGGCTGAGCTAGAAGACATCTTTCGCTTTGGGCAATCTATGAAGAGATGGGTGATTCCGCACTCTGCGCACCTTTGGTCAACCTTGTCCCTATTTTGCTGCTCTATTTCAGGACAGCATGACGAGACATGACTGGGGTGTCCGCAAGTCCAACAAGTGACTGGATCCTGCGGGGCTGTCCTCCTAGGCCTCTATCTCGTCCTCGTCCTAACGCCATCACCGGCACTGGTCGATAATCCATGATGAGGACTGCATTGCCCTCGTTGTCATGCGAGACGTAAGGGTATATGTAGGTCTCTTCATCATTCGGCTCCTCCACGTAGTGTATTGGTGCATCACTCGGTGGGTGGGTCACGTAAGGACCAGGCGGCCTAGGAATACCTGTAGGATTTATGTCCATTCTAGGGACGGCTGGTTTTATATCGTTAGGTGCGGGAAGAGCCAATGGGGCTCCCCTTCCGAAGAATGGCTACAGCCTGTTTGCTAGGTAAGGCTAGCTGTAGGGTTGCGAGTACGGAAGTCTTCTTGGTAATCTACAATGCGCGACATCATGGCCGAACCTCCCGCAGTTAGAGCAAGGTCTTGACCTAGGATCTTGACACTCGGCCAGCAAGTGGTTTCCGCCATAGTACACGCATTGGACGTGCGGGCGTGTTGGTCGTCTCAACATGTCTTGTAACTTGGCTAATTCCATCTTGACCTTAGCCGGCGAGCCTTGGTCTGTCTCGGTGGCCTTCCCCTTATCTTGGGATGATGGGATTGACCGCTCACTAGAGGCTGACGTTCTCTCTGAGCTTGGCGAGTTGGGTTCTTCTAGATTTGAGATCCTAGAGCTCCGCTCTTTCAGCTGGTCATCGACTCTGATGGCTTCCTCAAACACTCTAGCCACCACATCCCGCTGCAAGCTTGAATTGCTTGCCAAAGCCTTATATAACTCCTCGTCTCGAATTCCGTTGATGAATACAGTCAAAACTGCTCAGTCAGTCAGTCGCTCACCTAGAGGGATTCTCTTAAAGAGACTCCTCACATGGGTCACGTAGTCGTGGATGTCCTCCTTCTCTTTCTGCTTGATGTTCATCAAGCACACTAGCAAGTTATCGGAGTATCCGGGCTCGGCGAATCTCTTGACAAAGAGATCCTTGAGATTATTGAAGTTGGCTCGCTCTACAACATCCAGGCTTGTATACCATGTCCTACCCTTGTCGTCTAGGCAAAGCCCGAATGCTTGCAAACGTTGAGTTTGGTCGTTGAGGCCGTTGGCTTCGCAGACTTGCTCAAACTGCTCAACAAAGCTGTATGGGTCGTCCTGAGGTTGGTACTTATCGAGTTGTTTGGCAACAATGTGTATTTTGGCTTGGCTTTTTGAGCCTTGGTTTGCCCCTAATCCTGCGAGCAACGACGTCGCTGGTGCGGTGGCACTCTGCTCTACTGCGGTATTATCAAGCAGTCGTTTCATGAGGAGCTCGCTCAACGTCAAGTCTCCCTCCTGAGCTCTCTCATGGTCCGTTTGGTTTTGGCCAGCCAAGTCTAGCACTCACTGCACCTCATGCAGCTCCATGCTTTGTCTTTGGCTCCTAGCGTGCTGATCCCTATTGTACTCGGCTATGCCTTGCAGGCTAGCCTTCTCTCCTCCTCTAGATCTGCAATGATTGCATCTGTTGTTCGGCCGCGGTGCTCGTATCGGGCGTGCACGTCATAACTGCTGAATACCATCTGGGAATATGTTCAAATCAAGCTCCTCACTAGACCGTTGGTCAGAGCTCTCTTCCGTCATGGTTGAGTTCTTGCGCTCCACTATGCTGTCGATCAAGGTGAATAGACTTGACAGATCCTCGTTGTTGGCGCTCCTTGCTTGGTCCTATCCTGCGCTTCGATGGCTTGTCTATGTCTTGGGTCCTCTCCTATTGGTGGGTTCCTTGAGTGGTTTATCTGAGTGAGTTCCTTTGGTTGTTGAATACAAACCTCAATTTATGGTCACTCGATGAGTGTGTCGTTTCTCATGCACTTGTGCTCAATCAGGCTTTCAGCTTTCTTAAGTGTACTTCAAGTGCGGAAATTCAATGTGTATGCCGCAAGCAATTCCTCAGTGTCTTATACACTCTCGCTTGTTTCGGTCCTGATAAGCTTCGTTGCTCAAGTCTTGGCCATTCTAGCGGGTTCTAGGGTCTGCGCTGCTTCTTGCCGTTCACTAGGGGGTCGATCATAGGTCATCCGATTGGATTTCTGTTCTCAACGCGTTAGGTCACTAGGGAGTGCTCCAGCATTGTCCCCCTGTCCCTTGGTCTTGACTCCTACATCGGGAATTGCCTACAAGGCATTCGCCATGTTGTCCTGGAGCGGGTTGCGCTTCCAGTTGATCGTGGGGGTCAATTTTTGATCTTTTTCCTTAAAAAAATAAAATTAAATTAAAGGGTGTGTCCGATTCTGAGAATCGGATGTCCGATTTACCAGGCCGTCCGATTCTAGGAATCGGACGGCCTGGTCCGATTCTGGACTGGTCCGATTCTAGGAATCGGACCAGGTGGGTCCGAGTTTGAGCCATCCGAGTCTCAGAATCGGACGGGGGTTAAGTATCCGATTTTTGAAAATCGGACAAATGGTTCGATCGGACTAGTCGAGTGGTCTGATTGCTGATGTGTCCTAATTAATGAGTCTGATTTCCTCGATCGGACGATCGGGCTAAGCATTCGATCAGAC
This sequence comes from Lygodium microphyllum, assembly GCF_053477565.2. Taxonomy (NCBI): domain Eukaryota; kingdom Viridiplantae; phylum Streptophyta; class Polypodiopsida; order Schizaeales; family Lygodiaceae; genus Lygodium; species Lygodium microphyllum. Next base: position 65,173,747 of record NC_141161.1, read on the forward strand.
GGGGTTGGTGCCGAGTGTCCGAGTGGCCCGAGTCCGAGTGGTCCAAGTCCGCAAATCGGACGGGTTGGTCTAATCGGACGGTTGTCCGAACGTCCAATTCTGAGAATCGGACACTGAATCGGGTGTCCAATTTTGCCGACCCGAACGCACTTTCGAGCATAAATTCGTCCAAAATCTTAAGATATCGATTATTATAGACTACAAGATTCACTAGGAATGATGTTGGAGTGATGGGGGAGAGATCTATATACCTGGGGATCACCGATAGCAACGTCACTCCTTGCCCTCACCGATCGAACGGGTCGCCCAAGCTCTCTCTCTCTCTCTCTCTCTCTCTCTCTCTCACTCTCACTCTCACTCTCACTCTCACTCTCAACTGGTTGCAAGTGAGGATTCCCTTGCCCTTCAAGAACTTATAACCCTACTGGACATTACCAAGGTGTTACCGATCACTCTCCTTGTGATTCCTACACATTCAAATGCGCATTTCCTCCATTTTTCACCTGTTTTTCCCGATTTTCTCCCTGTTTTACAGCAGTAAACCCTATGCCTCTCGGGTGCGATTTCCTACTATTAACCTACTCTAAATGCAACAAAAATCGAAAGCAAAAAACTGAACTAATTTTTCCATGTTTTCCAATCATCAAATAACCAGAATATCCCAAAATACTTACCTATTTTGAAGATCAAAAACACCCAAACTTCCTACCTATCTCAAGCTCCGTTTCAAGGATGAATACCCTACTTTGATGCTCGATATGAGGCGTGCAAGTGCTCAAGCTTGAATCCGTTGGTCTCGGCAACGGAACCAAAATGTGGGAGCTTTTGCTCAACCACCAAGACCCACGGACCACTTATTGTTTCAAGTGTTTCAAGCGAGCTCTAATGGCTATCTCTCACCTAGCTGACGTGCCGTCGATCCTACGAGTGTAGTGAGATTACCTTGATACTTGATTGAGTACCCTCCTCTCTCTTGCACTCCTGTAGCTCCATGATTCTTAATGCTAGATGCTAGCTCAAGCATCCTCAAGCCTCCTCCATCTCCAAGCTCCATCCTCCATAGCTGCGCACGCAAGAGAAGAGAAGAGAAGAGAAGAGAAGAGAAGAGAAGAGAAGAGAAGAGAAGAGAAGAGAAGAGAAAAGAAGAGAAGAGAAGAGAAGAGGAGAAGAGGAGATTGTGAAGAGCTTCACCCCCTTGATCCCTCACTCCCTCACACTCTCACACTCCCTCTCTCAAGAGCACACAAAGGAAAGACGGAGAGAAGAAGAGAGGAAGAAGAAGACTCTTTTTGCCACACACCAAAGAATGAGCTTCTCATTCACTTTTCAACTTTATATACAAAGCCCTAAATCCCTTTTGGGAGGTCATCCCCTTTTTCCATTTTTTACATGGCCGGTGTAGCCTAGGCCCTTTTTCCCATTTCCCACCATTCTAATTTATCCTATTCCCAACTAATGCGTATACTTTGCACAGGAGCGAGCTTGGCGCTCTTTTACAAGGATTCGGGGGCGCTTCCACATTTTAATGGTGCGCCCTTTTACTCTTTTGTTGTCTCGGGGCGACACCAAGACTTTCCGAGGGTCATGCCCGAACATTTAAAATTTTCATGGTCTGGTTACCGGTCAAGGCGCCCTTTTCGGCTTTTATCCTGCGCCTTTTTTGCTTTTATCCTGCACCTTTTTTGCTATTTTCTTTTCTTTCCATTTTCCGCTCCTTTGTGTTGCAGGAAACACGGTAACAATTGAAAATATAAAAAAATATAGCTCTAAAAAAAATCGAATATGCAACCACCATGTACCCATCACATAGAAATTAACACAACACAAACACAAAACACCCATTTGAATGGCACCTACCAAAGAGATATATATCATTATGAATCAAAAAAGGTACATCCAAATGTATCAGTGAAGATGATCCCTCTTAAAGACTTGGTGATTGCAAAAATGATCCATGGATAAGGATTCATCCACAAAAGTTTTTGGAGGATTCTAGAAAATTTGAAGGCAACACATTCTCTCTATAGCAAGACAAGGTATTTGCTAGGCAATAGACAAAGGGCATGAAAATATAGTACATCCAATTTTTTGGAATCAATGTTCACATTTACATTCGTGCATAAATTTGGAATGGCGTTTGGATAATTATGTGAATGCCTATGCATATAGGCTAGGTACCAAGCAAAGTGAGCCATCAATCTCACTGAAGGATCTATAGACTGAGAATGTTGTTGAACAAAATGGAGATAATTTTGATATGCTTAACTGGAAGTCATCTACTTCCCTGGAATTAATGGCCAATTAATTTGAGGTCCAGTAAGAGAATTAGCTAAGCTCCATCTTCTTATTCTAGGAATCTTCTGATCAAACCTTGTATATCCACTAACCAACTGAGGGGGTTGATAAATAGAAGTGGTAGGAGATGGAAGAGGAATTGGTAAAAGAGGATGAAGAGATGGGTAGGCAAAATCATAAAATGACGAATGAGCTAAAGAGGAATTAATTGAAAATTTAGACAAATCTATTAAAAAATGTGTTAATTGATAGGTAGGAAAAGTGGAAGGAATATGTATAGATGGGGAAGGACAAGATGGAGAAGCAAAAAAGACACGATCTTCAATGAAAGAACAATAATTAACGTTCATAATTTGAGGGGCACCTTGAGGTTGAAAAAGGAGAGGTAAAATAATTGTTGAGTTGGATTTATAAAGGGAAAAATAAGCATTATATCTATGGGCTAGTTGTTGACAAAGGGTTGCACTTAAACTTACATTCAGTGGGGCCATTTGGAAAGAAGGACTAGCAACTTGCTCAACTTGGCTTTGAATAGCTTGCATACATTGATGTATCTTTGGTGAATTGGTGTACATACATGTCATTGTACATCATGAATTGATGATAATGTTTGGTAAGTGCCTTTGAAAGCTCTATAGTGTGGGCAAAGCTCTTTTGCTTCCATGAAATGCAGAGCCTTTAGCTCAACAACCACTTGAACAATAGAAGGTCACTCATTCTTTGATAGTAACTTGTTCAAACTCATATTGGATTCATCAACAGAAATGATATCCTATTCAATAAGTTGCAAAAGCATACTACTATCTCCTCATACTTGGAAGGCTGCTTGTGTTGGTGAGAATCACAATCTTCTTGCACTCCAAAAGTGGTGGCACAACATTTGTGTTTCCTTGAATAGTATAATAGCTACAACAATAAAAACTCAAGTTCATGCAAGATAGAGGGGTTTAGTGAATTGTCAATTGAGGGCCTTACCTTGTGCTGAGACTCCTTGCCACAAAGAATGCCATTACCACCTAGCATGCCCAGTTGGCTAGTGTTGAGACAACAAATATTGATCTAAAAATTAGTGGACAGTGATGAGTAAAGAGAAACTTCCATCTTAGGGACTTGATGTCAGAAGGTACAAGCACTAATTTGGATAGTGATGATTGCTTGACTTCTCAAAATCTACAGGTTATAGACCAATTTATTTGATATTAAGGTTACATACTGATTTGCCTCAAGGCTACATGCTAAATTAACTAATATTAGTAAATTTTTGCCTCAAACTTTGTGCCTACAACACCATATGACTTCCTAACTTTGTTTAAGATCAAGCAAGCAAGGCAACAATAGTAACAGAACTAAGTTGAGACTAATTTGGATACCTTTCACCGATCTAGACACTAGGAGATATCATAGGCTGATGTGGACGACATGTGTGTTGAAAATATGAACATTGGTATTGTAGAGAATGCATTGGATGATTTCTTTTGAGAGAATTCCAATTATCTATATGGTTTAAGGTATATTGCACTCTTATATTCTCTTACTTTGGTTACTTTAGCCTTTATGCTCAGATTAGTTTTTCGGGTTTAGAATCAACCTCATCATGTCATTATTGTAACAAAATGCTGCGGTGTTAATATTTTGAGATCCAAATTTTATTCCAACTAGTTGAGGCAAAGAGTTGTTAGATTGTTGGGGTGCTTAGGCCATCAACCTGTCATGGCTCAGAGCCCAACTTCCCTTCTTAATCCTGGCTTCAAACATAGGCTAACATTGATAAACTTGGAGCTTTAATTGATCGGTATATTGCTCTTACGAAGATAAATAGAGAAAGTAAAGCAAGCCTTGAATCAAGTATAGATTTTCATTACCCTGAGTATTATTAGTAGCATGATGAGTATTATGGTTATGATGAGTATTCTCATGGGCATTATGCACCTACAATGCTTATGCTTATGGCCAACATGTATATGTTGATGGTACACACTATATACCATTGAGCCAATCTCCAGCAATAATAGATATTATGGGTCAATCAATGGATAAAGATGGTCATGGTACTAACCTCAATTTGAGATGGCAGAAATATGAAAGCAAAGAGCGAAAAAAGGACAGAAAAAGAGGAAAGGTGCAGAGGCAACCCCTAAAACTAAGCTGAGGCAAAAAGTGCAATTTTAAATGGAAGGCACCTTTAAAAACTCTAAAAACTCTTGTAAAGAGCGTCGGGATCCCTCTTGTGCCATTCGTAAAAGAATAGATGGGTGTAGGCTTAAGGCATGAGGCAAGAAGAGGGAAATAGGAAAAAGGACCTTGCCACAATGATCGGTCATGTAAAAAGGGATGGGTGCCCATGGGATTTTAGGGCTTGTATATAAAGCTCAAAAAGTGAATGGAAGCTCATTCTTTGGTGTGTGGCTAACAAGAGTCCTTTCTTCTTCTCTTCTTCTCTTCACCTTGCTTGTGTGTGTGCTCTTGAGAGAGGGAGTGTGAGAGTGTGAGGGAGTAAGAGACCAAGAGGGTGAAACTCTTCACCATCTCCTCTCCTCTTCTTCTCTTCTCTTCTCTTCTCTTTTCTCGTGCATGCGCGGCTATGGTGGATGGAGCTCGATGGAGGAGGCTTGAGAATGTTTGAGCTAGCATCTAGGATCGTGGAGCTACCAGTGTGTGCGAGGGAGGAGGCAACTCATTTTGGCATCGAGATAAGCTCACTACACTCGTAGATTCAAAGGCGCGTCGGCTAGGTGAGAGATAGCTATTAGAGCTTGCTTGAAACACTTGAAACAAAAAGCAGTCTGTGGGTCTTGGTGGTTGAGTGTGAGCTTCCTCCACATTTTGGTTCCGTTGCCAGGACCAATGGATTTAAGCTTGAGCACTTCCGTGCCTCATATCGAAGATCGAAGTAAGGGATTCATCCCCGGAATGGAGCTTGAGATAGGTAGGAAGTTTGGGGTTTTTGATCTTCGATACAAGTGAGTATTTTGGTTATTTTGGTTGTTTGATGATTGGATAAGAAGGAAAAATCATTTCAGTTATTTTCTTTTGATTCTTGTTGCATTTAGCGTAGGTTAGGATTAAGAGATCGGATTGGAAAAGCATAGGGTTTACTATTATAAAATAGGGAAAAACAAGGCACAAATCATGGTAAACAGGAAAAAAAGAGTGTTTGAAATGATTAATGTCGCAAGTGAGTTATTGGGGATAGCAAGACCTTGCCCGGGAAGGGGTTTAAGGGCCAGGAGACCATAGAAGAGCTCATTTTTCACCCTAGCATTGAGAGAGAGAGAGAGAGAGAGAGAGAGAGAGAGAGAGAGAGAGAGAGAGAGAGAGAGAGAGAGAGAGAGAGAGAGAGAGAGAGAGAGAGAGAGAGAGAGAGAGAGAGAGAGAGAGAGAGAGAGAGAGAGAGCTTCCATTGGTGATTCGATTTGATCTTGCCATCGGGGAGTTCTTCACACGCATCAGGTATATCAAACCCTTCCTCATATGTCATTGTTGTGATCTGGAAGTTTGTGTGCCTTGTGATTGCTTGGATCCCTGGATTTAACGAAATCATCCTTAGTGCTACCGTTGTCGCATGCAACTTGGCATGTCTAAGTGGCTTGGTTCTGGGGGGTCGAGTCCCAAAATCTGCTCTCACCCTCTTGCATTTGACCAATTCGGCCCGTTCGAACGGACAACTCGGCCATTTCCACTTTGCCCTTTTTGAATCGGTCCGTTGTCAGAAATTTTACTGTTCATAATATAAATCATGGAATTCTTATGAACATAGAAGAACTTTACTAGGATTTATATGAGGAATTTTCATACATAACTCAGTCATTGTTACCCAACAACCACCTCAGATATCACTTAGTTTCATAAGTTCTTTTATATCTGTCATACAATTATCAGTTGTATCATGCATATTGATAAAAAATTAAGTCTATGGGAACCCATAACTTGATCAGCTGGAAGTAATTGACAGTTTGCAGGCTAAGTCACAGTGGTTCAAGAGGAAAATTTATTTAGAAAACAAGAAAAGTGCCAAAAGTCCACTAGGTTCATGTGGGACCTGAAATAATGAACTAAAATGACCTGTAAGTGACCTAAATGGTCAAAGTGGAAAGTGGGAGCTGAGCAGGATGCAGCCCGCATTTTTCGGCGCAAAAAACAGGCCTGCATACCTGTGGCAACTGGAGAAGAAGCTGTGGGCTATGGTGCATGCTCCAAAGCATGCAAACTCAAGACAAACTGGAGCTGAAGAAGGAGATACAAACAAGGAAGGTGAGAGCTCTTCTTACCCGACCATTTGGTATGATGAAAATGAATGGTATGACAGTCCATAAAAGGGGAAAACCTGAGAAAAAGTATTCAGCCTGCTCTTATGTACGTCTTCTCTCATTCTTTTACCTTATTCATGGTCCAATGAAGCCCGTCTTGTACCCAAGTACTTGAGTGACTTTGGGGCAAGCAAAGGGGAGGATTCTGAAGGTATATGGGCTGTTATGGACTGAAAAAACCAGTCATAAATAGGGCAGCCCACTGTTCTTGTCCGTTTTGATGAGTAAATAAGTGATCTATGTGGTTGTAATAGAGGAAATTGACCTCTTAACATCAGGGCTTTACTTGTGAATGATTAGAGGAGCTTATTCTTGAGATTATATACACTTTTAGAGCTTGATTATGGGCTGGAAATTACTATTTTAAAACATGGCTGAAGTTAAAATTATGCTTTATCAGTGCATTTCATGAGTTTTTGATCTATGTCTTGAATGTACTTGTATCTACCATCAAAATACTTGTTTCTTGGAGTTGTTATCCATCCATGTTCATGAAATGAAAACCATTTGAGCTTACATTTGAAATACGCATTTGGTTTAAATCTGAGATTATCCCTAATGTAAAAACTTATTATTCCCATATGCATTTGATGTGATCAAGACAAAGCCATTCATTCCATTCATGTATGCTAAATAAACAGAAAAAGCTTGATATCTTCTTCTTCAACAAAGTCATTTCTAAAACCCAAATCTTGTCAAAACCCAATCTTTCCCCCTTCTCTAATCCTTGAATCCCACATTCTTCTTCTGCTCTAAACCCCGGTGGTAGACCTTCAACCCCCAACACGACGACAGTGGTGAACCCGACGTAAAGGTCAGCTCTGCAGAAGAAGAAGTACAATGGGAGAATCATCAAGTTCGGGAGGAGATGCCTTGCAACAATTGGTACGTCTGATACAAGAAAGCCAACAACAACAATTGCAATTTCAGCAACAGTTGCAATTGCAACAACAGCGGAGACAAGAAGAAGAGCGGAATGATGCCTCTGCCATTAAAGCTTTGAAAGCAGTTGGGTAGGAGCTCAAGCAATTTAATTGGCAAAATGTGTCCTCTTTTATCCACCTCTATACTGACAAGATGGTCTTCTTTGGAGTTTCTCATCATGCCTGGAGTCGATATTTTGCCCGTTTGGCCGTGCATGGCCTCCAAGACCGAATTCATGGTCTTTTCCAAAAAGACGCAGGATGGTCCACATTCAAGAAGGATCTTCGAGAAGAGTTTTTTCTTGAAGATTCTGGCCTCATGACGAAGAAAGTCTTCACTGAATGGGTCGAAAGGCCCAATAAGGGACTAACTGCCACTGCTCTTCACCGCGAATTTGAAAGCAAATTTTCTCAACTAGATCCTGACGATTAGCAAGGTATGGAAAGCCAGAAGATTGAATTATTTCTAAAGGCTACAGATCCTTTCCTTCAGGAGAAGCTAACTGATCGGCTTGAAGATCTTGACTCTGAGACGGGATTGAAGACTGCTTGGAGTGATGTCATAGCATGAACAACTATACATCCCATCATTCATAGATGATGCCATAGCATGAATCAACTTTGCATTATTACATTTAATGTAGACTATTAGGGACAAAGGCTTATGAGTCAATTACAAGGCTTGTAGGGCAAAGAGGCTTGCTTTAAGAGAGCTTCAAATTAAGTTCTTGATAAGGATAAGTTACCACAGCCAAGAAATAAGAGAAAAAGCTCCTCTTAATTCAACTCAAAGCATCTATGAATGATCTACAAACATTGCCTTGCCGTAGGGGCACATAATAATTGCATATTTGACAAGATGTCTCCTGTAGAGTAAGAAATGAATTAAAAGAACATTGATGTAGCTAATTCTCTAAATATAGCTGAAGATATCAGCCCCAAATTGGCCCAAATATCTTTTGGAATTCACCTTTGATGATAGCATAAACTTTCCCTAACACAATGTTGATGTGTTTGGTGTTGAAAGTCTACCATGCGGGTAAGAGACAGTATGGTGAAGGGAGATTCAGGGAGAGGAGTAGACGGAAGAGAAGGGGTTCAAGGAAATAGAAGATGTAGAAGAATAATCCTAGAAAGAAATAGAAAATGTAGAAGAATACTAACAGAGACGAAGCCTGTCAATTTATTTCTGCATTATGAGAAGATAAAACTCTTGTAGACAAAAACGTGTATAAAATAATACATTTCTCTATATTGCTCAGACCGCCAATTTGATGCTTCCATTGGCTCTGAAAGGAGGGTAAAATACCAGCACATCTGGCTTGAATTCTGCCAGATCACTCCCTCTTCATCTCCCACTTCAGAGTGTCGTTCACTACCTGAAAACAACGATCGCATGTCGCGGGATTTTGCTTATATTTCTTTTTACATAAAATTCTCTCAAAATAGCTAAAAGCTACATGCTTTCTTATACATGTTATCCTAATCTAGAAGTTGTCTACACTTTTATGGATTTTTACAAGAGATAATATCTAAAATATCAAAAATGGGCTAAAACTTGTAAAAAAATCTAATATTTTTGAACCATAGACACTAACACTAATGCCTAAAGTGGCATTGGCTCTCTAGATCTATAAGGAAGATGCAGTCTAGAGTTTTTCACATGATGTGCACGTAGCGGCATGACATCCACCCCTTCCTAACTTGCACATCCTCTGGCATGTGCCAAAGTCTTACAGTTCTGCACTGTCAGAAGAAGTATTTTCTACCATGTCAATGTCTTCATCTTTTGCCTCTTCTTCTTCCTCTACGTCTTCATACTCCTGAATTATATCCAAGTCTTCTAACTTGTATGTTGAGCTTTTTCTTCGTTTAAAGAGCTTGATTCTTTTTCCACCTACGGGTATCTTCATGCTTGTCCCATCCAATTCAGCCAATGAATATGTGGCATTGTCATGAATGACCTTTGCCACATATGGGCCAAACCAACACTTTACTATCTTCCTAGAAGCACTGTATTGATTATCTAGGCTGCTGTCATAGACAAGCACCTAGTCATTTTCTTGGATAGCTCTTGGCCGAAGTCGATGTTGCCTATCAAATCTTCTTTTATTTTTTAGTCTTGTTGTTTTTAACTTCTTAATAGCTGCTTGAACATCTTTAGGCCTTCTTTCTAGCCGCCATATGCACAAAGTTAGCAACTCTTCTCTATTGATGCCTTCCTCCCAGGGTAGAAGAATCCATGTGAGAATAGATTCTTCAATTGGCATAATTAATTGTTGTCCATGCATAAGTTCAGCTGGCGTATAACTAGTCACTATACTGTGAGTAGTTCGATTAGCCCATAAAACACAATATTAGTGAGTTTGGAAATCTCCCAATCCCCACTTTTTGAATACTAAAAAGGTGTCACCTGGATAATATGCACATAAGTTTCTCAAATCCATATGACGTGACCTATCATTGGAAAGTACTTGAAAAATAAAATCTATTGAGCTATAGAGCACTCGATTTGGAGTTATAATGTTCAAGTTATGAAAAATCCAAAGATTTGACCATGTGTCCCAAACTTATAGGAAATTCCCATATTCTCTAATATGGTGTTATAATGCAAATGGTAGCATTTTAGGCCATTCTTTGATCTTTCCTCTACAAGACTTTGCTAGAGCTTTGAGAATAGGTTGATGTCCTCTCACTCTTTCCATTGCCTTCAGGATTGTAGGCTGATGCCAAACCCAACTTGATACCCAATTGAGCAAAGAAGTTATGTGCCCTCATCGGCATCCAATTCTCCTCTATCTATGGTTACCTTGCCAACATAGCCATATCTACAAAATACTTCTTCAAGTAAAAAGTGACAAATAGCTTGAGTGGTCTTGGTTGTTAAAGCTTTACCTTCAACTTGATTGGTTAGATATTCTCTTGCAAGCACTAAATACCGCATATTCCATATCCCTGTAGGCATGGTTACAAGATCAATAACCCATCTATAATGTATAGACAAGGGATAAGTCAATTGTAACCCATCTCGATTCTTAAGCATAGAATACATCTGACACACATAACAGGCTTCAATAAAATGCTCTATATCTTGATATATGTTCTACCACCCACCAGTATTTTTCTTTGACTTTAATAAAGGTTCCCCATATACCTCTATGGCCAGCCCACAAGTTTTCATGAAATTCCTTCATTACATGTAGTTGCAATCTTTTATTACCTAAAACTCAAACAGGTGCTCATTTCTTCTTCTTTGCATGCTTTCATAGATGCCCATTTTTAAGAAAGAAGGCATAAGCTTTTCTCTTAATATGCTTGAAATCTTCATTATTCCAAGTCTCTTTCTTCTTCATTGTGCTCAAATATTGGCCGACAATCTTCTTCAAGAAAATGAACTAGAACTTGAGCAATGCAATGAGCATGCTGGCTTCTAGTTGATCACCCTTCTTCCATAGACAAATCTTTGATCTTTGTTACTGTATGCTAATTTACAATAGTACATTTTCATGTTCTTACTGTAGTTAATGCTATACCATTAAAAAGATCAGCTTCACTTGTGAGATTTAGCTTTGGGTTTGTATATGTAGCAATTGAAAAGGTGCTTTCAGCCATGGAATGAAATTCAATAAGTATAAATTCTTCAGCTTCATCTTCTTCCATCAGCTCTTCTTCATTGTCATATCATTGCAAGTGATAGCATGTTAGTAACAACTGGATTTGCCTTTCCTGTAATATGCTTTAATTTGGGATTGAGAGATTTAATATATGCAATCCATCTTACCATAGCAATGTCGGGTGTAGAGGAGTTGGCAATCATGCCCAAGAGTGGAAGACAATTAGTTTCTACCACTACGGAAACACCTATAAAGTATTCACGATCACACTTTAATGCTATTACAACTCCCCACAATTCCCTTTTTACTTGTGCATACCTTCTTTGACGTTCATTGAGAACCTTTGCTCCAAAACGAATTGCATACCTGTTACCTTCAAGGTCTTCTTAGCCAACAACCCATACTATCCCAATGGGACTTGTATCCATAGTAAGGATGATGGGTTGACCATTTGAATAATCATCCCTTTTGAGAGTGGGGGCTAAAATTAACGACTTCTTTAGTTTGCGTACAATAAGAGTATGCTCTTTTCCCCAAGAGAATCTTTGGCATTTTCTTAATAATTGATAGAGATTTTCGGCTACATGAGCAAAATGTGGTATCCATACGAGATAGAATACACATACACCAAGAAATCTTCTCACCTCTGAAATATTTGTGTATTTTTATTGCATTCTCTGATGGCACCTATCTTGATTGGTGAAGGTTTATGTCCATAGGGACCACCGACCATTAGGACTTCTTCTATTCCAAAAATCAACTTAGCTCCAGAAAGGGTAAGATGTACCTCTTCTAGCCTTGTCAAAATCCTGTCACAATTATGAATATGGTTAACTACAAATGTCCTGCAGCCATCTTCGTCAAGCTCCTCATTCTTTTCATTGGCTTCACATCCCTTGATAGGTACATCATCAAGAAATGGAAGAGTAAGTTGTGGAATAAAGTCCCTTAAGACTTTACGCATGACATTCATCATATGGGCTACGGATTTTGTTGCACCTTGTGGTAGAGTGCACATGCAAACCAATCCAAGAGGTGTCTTCATTGTGGTAATGTCTCGACTTTCTAATGAAAGCTGAAATTGGTCATATCCTGAATATAGGTCACCCATAGAATAAATTGCTCTACGTGCAAAAGCTTCAGCAAACTCATCAACAATTGGACCTGAACCAACATTTCGGATTGTGACATGATTAACACGCTGTAGATCTTAAATGAATCGTAAGGATCCATTTTTCTTGGGCATGGTAAACTAGCGATTTGAGTAAGGTGCTGAAGAAGGTTCTAAAATCTTCATTCTGATCTTCTCATTTAGAAGTTCCAATAATTTGTGCAAATACACCCTTGGAACGGGAATGGGCTTGAGGTTCCAAGGCACATGTGGGACCATAAAAATGACCATAGGAGCCACGATATTTGGATCTACACAGCCTATTTCACTTGGTTGAAATGCAAAAGTTTTTCCATGTTTCATTAGCATTTGCATAAAAGAGTGTTTTTCAATCGGCGAAAGGAAAGAAATTTCACCTATTTTGAGCTCTTTTATACTTTCAGATGTGAACTTGTGACCAATGTTGGAAGGATCAGGAAAACTTGACTGATTTGCGGCCCTATCAACCAGCCCTTCAATTTCAGGAGAGGGAGTGGGACTTCCACAGGCTTAACTTTCTTATCCACCATCTTGTTTTTTGTCTCCACTTGTGCTTCAACCTTGTTGAGTAAACCAATGGCGTCCTGCTCAACAAATTCTTGAATTGTTTGATAAAAATCCAATGTACATACTTCTATGGACTGATTTTCAGCTTGATTTTTTGTATGAGCAGCTACATATATTTCAACCAATGTGTCAATAGTAATAAGTCCAAAAAATGTGCCCGAAATATTTTTATTTTTAGCCATCATGTCATAAGTTTTCAACACTCTTTTTACATGACATAAATATTTTCTTTCAGCTTTAGTCATGGCTGGAAGAGACTTATAACAGCCCATACTATTCACTGTACATACATATAGATTAGCTAGAGACACAATTTCTGTAGCATAAGGAGGTTCAATCTTTTTACATGACGCACTGCCATAGCCTCCTTTTATAGCAGTGCAGTCCGAAAACCCTTGAATTCTCGGACATTTGGAGGCACAAGATAATCACACCGTGGATCTCTATTTCAATGATGGTTAACACACACAGTAAGAAATTGGATAGCTCATTCATTATCCTTGCTTTGGATTCAAGCATAGGAAGAACCATCATCAATAGCTTTTGTTTCCAAGTGGGCTTTAGAAATGTAAGGTTTCCCAAGAATGATAGGGTAACTACAAGAGTCTTGAACAAAAAAGTGAAAATTTTCTTTCATGTCTCCAATAGTTACCTGCACATTAGGACATGCAACATATAACTCTCAAGAAGAGTTGTTTGCAGCTCTCATTTGCCAACCTGGATCAACATCTATGGGCCATCCACCACTTTCATAGAGACTCCTTGCCATGATGTTTATCTCAAAACCATGGTCTAAGAGTGCAATACATGGTGTTTCTTTTTCTCCAATTTTGACAACTATATCCATTGTTGCTCTTGCCCAATGTGTATGGGAGTAGTGATTGCTTGGAATGAATCGGGCTTCTTTATCATCATGCATGTGCTGTAGGCGACCTTTTTTTTGAGAGGTGGACTGCCCAACTGGTTTGGACCAGCCGACCATTACATTTTCAACCTTCACTTCTTTAATTTTTGCATCCATGCTTTCTTTACCTTCAGCTTCAATTGCTGCAATTAACTCTTTAATTGCTTCAAGCTGAATTCCTTGTGCAGCTAGCTTCTCTTCATCCTGCATAAAGACTCAAAGAGCTTGCAAAAAAGCATGCATTGTTTCTTTAGCATCATCACCAACATATTGTCTTTTTCTTTTGATTACATTAATAATTACATCATGAAATTCAGATTTGGCAATTCCAAGAATTTCACCTAAGGTGAACTCAATTTTACTTTCCAAAATTCGTTCTTCTAGAAGTTGTTTGAGATTGATTGCAAATTCTATGCCAAAATGCAATTTGTAGCATGGCTGCTTGCATTTATTCTTTCCTTTGGTCTTCTCTGTTGTGGTGCATCTTCTGTCTCTTGATCTGGGGTTATATTTTCAGCAAGCTTTGGTTGTTCAGGCATTCTTTTAGTTATCCGTTTTGGAGGGCTAGAAGAGGAAGGCCTTGGTTCATATTCTCTTCTTCTCTTTTCTTCAATCAAGACTTCTTTAAGATTGATATCAGCCAAATGTGCAAATGTAGAAAAAGAATCTACCGGTTTTTTCCAATCAATTATTCCTTGAATGCACTGACTGGCGTTAGTCAAATCATCTTTGGCTACTTTTCTATGTTCCATTTGATCTAATGCCTGCATCCGTACTTTAGATTGCACATTAGCTTTACATGCTTTCAAATTTGATTTAGTTTTCTCAATTTGTAGCCCATAGGTAGCTGCATCAATTGCTGCATAGGCATTCTTTACAGCAAAATCTTCGAATCTTTTCTTCATTCCACCATTGCCAAAATTTGGCTCTAGTGGAAGACCACTTTTAGTTGCATGAAATTTTTTGTCTTTCCAAAAGATGAGCTTTTGTGCTTTAGCATCGTGGAAGACAAAACACTCCCTCTTGTCATGTTGTTGGTTGTCACGCCAAATACAACGCCTCTTATAGCCTTTTCTCATGGGTCTTTGAGTTGATGATCGTCCTCGTTCTTCAACTTTGACATCCAGCTTCTCCACCTTGGAACTAATTTTTGTAAGATTCAGATGAAGGCCATGCATGCTTTTAATGACTTCATCCATGACATCATTTTTAGAAGGAACAGAAGAAGAAAGAGTTGGTTGATTAGTCAAAGGAATAGGGGATTTTGAAGGTGGAACAAGATCCATCAATGGAGTTGTTGAAGTTGAAGTAGAGCCCAATCTTAATCGCATCTGCTCTCTTTGAGTAATCATGTTAACTGCATCAGTAATATATGTCCATGTAATCTTGACTCCTGATTCAAAGGTAGCATCTTCTAGGTGATCAACAAGCTTCTCTTGCAGAATGGGATCTGTAGCCTTAATGAATAATTCAATCTTCTGACCTTCCATACTTTGTTGGTCTTCAGCATCAAGTTGTCCAAACTCATGGTATAAATCTATTGTAGCTAAATATTTGTTGGGTTTCTCAACCCAATCAATGAAACGTTTCTTCGCCATTAGGTCAGAGTCTTCTAAGAAGAACTATTCACGTAGGGCTTTTTTGAATGCAACCCAATCCGCATCTCACTGAAGAAGACCATGGATTCTTTGTTGAAGGCAAAGCTTAGCTAGTTTGGCAAAATAGCGACTCCATGCATGTTGCGGTAAACCAAGGAAGAGCATTTTCTCAACATACAAGCGAATGAAAACAAAGATGTTTTGACTATTAAATTGTTTTAATTCCCGCCCAACTTCCTCTAGAGCCTTGATTGTTGTGGAATCGAACTTCTTTGCGTCTTGCCTTTGTTGTTGTTGTTGTAACATTTGGATTTGTTATTGCTAAGCCTGCTACAGTATGCACACTAATTTTTGTAGAGTATCTCCTGAAGAATCCCCCATCTTGGAGTTCTCTTACACCGACCTTCACTTGGGCTCACCAATGTTGCAGCGCATAGGGTTTAAGGTTGGAGCCCCAAGAGGAACACCAAGGAAAAGGGAATTCTCTTGTAAGAAAATCTATCTTGTAACATCAACAAGCTTTTATTTCATTTTTTTGATCATCAAAACAAAGAAAACAACAATTCTTCACACAGCATCATAGTAGATTTCTCCTACGGATTTGATAGAAGCAACCATAATCTTCAACATCTTCATAAAATTCTTCAATAGAATAAGGAACCTAAAAGAATACACCATCTTTGAATGGAAATAAATCACACATTATTCATCTTCAATGTCTTCATAGTTCTCTCTCTCAATTTGTCATATACAGTTGCACTGTTTTGATAGAATTGACTATCTTTGACTCTCTCTCTCTCTCTCTCTCTCTCTCTCTCTCTCTCTCAATAGTACATCATCTCCTCACTACAATAATATCATAATAACTCTCAATATTCCTTCTTAGGTCATGGATGCACCTCCCAAGATGTATGTCTGATATGAAGAGTCACCAGAGCCAGTACAGTGTCTTTTCACAGCTCACTACTATCACTGTCACTTAGTCTTCTCTTCAGTCTTCAGCAGCTGCTTCTTCCACTTGTTTTAGCTCTTTTGAACTTAGATTCATCCTTTCCAAAGGTTAGAAAAATTTCCCAAAGTCACACATACATTCTACAGAACACTTACAGAATGTCTACAGAATAGTTACAGTATAGTACCAGAACAGCTACAGTACAGCTACAGTACAGAGACAGAGCAGAGACAGAGGCTCTACAGAAGGTCATCAGAACCTCATAACTCATACTCAAATTATTCCAGACTATCAAAGACTATTAAATAAGCTTCCAAAAGATCTCAATCTTCATCAATAATCAATCCATGCTTCATATAGAAGACAATCAGAACAAAACAGAAGCTATACAGAAGGTATATAGAACCAATCAGAACCTATCGGAACATCATAGAACCTTATATGTCCACTGAGAATCATCATGAATTTCCAAAACATAATCAATATCATCCAAAACACTCTCAAATACTTCCTTTAACAACTATACATCACTCTAAATCCATCAAAAATCAATCATTCAGTCCTCAAAAACAACAAAAATCAGTAAAAAATTTAGTCTTTTTCCACTCTCAACATATCCCCACACTTAGAAAGGAAGCGTCCTCTCGAACTAAGGAAAATAATAATATAAGTTCACTAAAGAGCTCAATTTTATCTTCCATCGGATCTTCAATAATCTCGCCAAACCACGACCCCAACTTATCACCTGTATCTGATAGAAAATACTACTAAAGGAAAACTTCCATTATTCAATAACTCATATGATTAATCATTTAAAAAAACCATAACAAATTTGTAAAGGATATAAGAGGTTCTCTTCAGCTTTCCACCATAGGATTTTCATCCACCATCAATCGATTGAAAAGAGCTCTCGAACAAAGTATTCTCAATCAGCACGAACTCATCACATACAATTATTACAACACATACACAAACACTAACACAACCATCTGAATGACACCTCCAAAAAGAGATATATATCATTAAGAATCATCCAATATACATTGCAAAGGCATCAATGAAGATAATCCCTTTTGAAGGCTTGGTGGTTTCGAAAGCGATCCATGGATTCATCTACAAATGTCTTTGGAGGATTTTGAAAGAACTGCAAGCAGCACATCCTTTCTAGCAAAACAAGGTATCTGCTAGGGAGACATAGGGCATGAAAATACAGGACATCCAACTGGTAGGAGTCAATGTTCACATTGACATTCATAAAAAGTTTTGGAATGTCCTTTTGATCATTATGGGAATGCCTATGCATGTATGCTAGATACCAAGCAAAATGAGCTGTCAATCTCACTGAAGG
The DNA here is from genome assembly GCF_053477565.2 of Lygodium microphyllum. Lineage (NCBI taxonomy): Eukaryota > Viridiplantae > Streptophyta > Polypodiopsida > Schizaeales > Lygodiaceae > Lygodium > Lygodium microphyllum. The sequence continues at coordinate 65,191,405 of NC_141161.1, forward strand.
ATCTAGAGATTGTGAATATTGGTGAGCAAATTGAAGGTAGTTCTGGTATACTTGACTGGTAGTTGTCCAATCTCCTGGAATTATTGGCCAGTTTATCTGAGATTCTGTAAGAGAATCAGTCGAGCTCCATCCTCTTCTTTTGGGAATTTGTTGATCAAACCCTTCATATTCACTAACCAACTGAGGGGGTTGAGAGATAGAAGTGGTAGGAGAGGGAAGCGGAATAAGTAACAGAGGATGAAGAGATGGGTAGGCAAAATCATAAAATGAGGAATAAGTTAAAGGAGTGGCTGAAAATTTTAGGAAATCAGTTAGGAAGGGTGTTAATTGATAAATAGGAAAGGTAGAAGGTACATGGATAGATGGAGAAGGGCATGGTGGAGAAGAAGAAAATACTATATCTTCGATAAAAGAGAAATATGTAAATATTGGAATTTGAGGAAAAGATTGAGGTTGGAAAAGAAGGGGTAAGATTGCTGTTGAATTGGTTTGATAAAGGGAAAGATAGGTACCATAACGGTGAGCCATTTGTTGGTAGTACAGTAGGCTAGGAACAGAGGGACCTAAGATAGATCTTCGCTGATAGGCATAAAAAAAGATTGAATCAAATGGATTGTTTTTGGAAAGGTGAGCTAAGAGATCCACCCTCAGTTGGTTAGTGCTCTGTACATAGGTAGAAGTTGTGTTCTGCCCTTGATTCAGGACCACAGAATCAATCATGGAGTGCTAGGAATTATCACGGCAAGTAGCCACTTTTGAGGAGTAACTCTAGAACATGTCATCTATCCGCAACTCCAAATAGTTGACATATAAAACAGCTTGTAAAACCACATCTCCCACATACTAGGCCATATCTACTTCATCTGGAATCAATAGATCACCTTGTAGATACATATATGACAGCAACATGGTATCCGTCGTCACAGAATCTTCAAACACCATACGGACCACTTCTGTGTAACTCAGGAGACCAAGCCCCACTCCAACCATCCTCTGGAAGAGGAAGATCCATCGTTGAAAGCTTCATGTAAAAGGTAAACTTTTACAATTGATAGTGGACAAAGAAAGAATGGTCCGGAGGAACATATTCCTGGAAATGCTCAAATGTAGACCATAGCAGATCCATCTTGGACTACAATCGTTCCACTTTATCTTGGAATAAAGGACACAAGGTAGGCTATCTTTGGAGAACTGCCAAGTCTAGCTTTGAGAGAGAAGGGACCATAGGAATATTAGGGCTTGGAGGAACAGACCGTGATTGTGCCAATTGGTCTTGCAACTGCTTGATTTGGGAAGATTGTGATTCCACTGTGTTAGTAGTAATCTGTAAGGCTGAGAGTTTTACATCTAAAAGATTTTGAAACTCTTGCGCCTCTTTAGACATCCTCTCTTTCTCCTCTAAGATTTTAGTGACCTCGGATTGAGCTTCAATTCACTGAATCTTCAAAGAAGATATCTCTTCTCTTTGGGTCTCAATCATGTGGGTTTGTTGCTCCATCTGCTTAAACAGATCTGCTAGTGTGTCTTTAGCAGAGGCTAACTTTGATGTTGCCTTATGCAACTGGTCTTTGGACTGCATCAGTTCTTCATAAAAGGAAGCACATAGCTGTTGAACACAGGTTGTTCACTGAAAGTTCAATTGAATTCTGCATGTCTTTACATAGGAATGGAATGGCATCTCCCGACACTAAACTGTTCAGTGAAGGGACTGATATGTCCAAGGAACCCTCTCTATGTGCTCTGAACAGGTTATTACATGTGAGATAAGCAGGGAGGTCACTGCCAGATGTAGCAAGAATTGTAACTGAAGGAAGAACTAAAGGAGCCTTATCTGCCACCCGCTTCAAGCGTTTTCGCTGAATGACCAGGGGAGGAGGAGAATCCAGATCCTCTATATCAATAGGTTCGGACTCTTTAGAAGGTGGAGGAGGAGGTATTGGATTAGATGGAGGAGGTGGAGGCACACCCTTCTTTAAGCCTGAGTATGTTAAGAAAGCATACAGGTAGGATCCATAGGTAACATTTGTGACATTTCCCCTGGTTACTTTAACGAAATGTTGATCCATCTTTGTGAGTAGGTAAGTGCTCCAATCAATAGCTACTCCTTTTAACACCATCCTGGAAGCTGTAAAGAGCTCTTTGGACAAGTAATGGGATGGCATTTTGGCAGGCATAAACCTGTCTTGGAGGAACTGGCAGACCAACTTCCACACATGATTAGTGATCATGGAAAAAGAGACTCCTGAAGTGTTGATCACTTTCTTAACATCCAAAATTTCCTTGGCCTATTTGTATAACAGCTTCAAAATCTCATCGTTGGAGAATAGTTGGCGAGCTGTAACAAAGGGCTCGCCTTTGTAGGGAAGAAACAGAGCCTTCCCTAACCCTCTGGGTGTTAATGTCATGGAAGTACCATGGACCAATCCCGACTTCTTGCTGTATGAGGCAAGGAACTCATCACACATGGATATTTTGGAATCAAAGGGAAGGAGGCAGCCACGAAAGTCACAAGTCCGGCCTTCGCAATTGGCTCAAAAGTGAGTAGGAAAGAGTAATCCTTACTAACTAGCAGGATATACTGGATAGGGGGAGGAGCGTGAGGTGCCATTCAGATGATAAACACACACACCACAACACAGACAGTCACAAAGAATGCCTACAAAACAACCAAAGGGCTATAAAAAAGAAATCAATCCAAAAGAAGGACACACATACATACATAGACGTAACTAACCCATTTACCACCCCAGATAATACACAGCCTAGAAAAAATTCGGCATGACCTCTACACATATGCAATCGAAAACTTCATGCGATGCAACAAATAGGCACCCAAATCCCCGTATCAGGAAAGAAAAAAAGAACTACATATCGCACCCGTAATCGTAACACATAGACAAATTAGACTACCAGAAAAATATACCTCAGGACTTGACCATAACCTGGACTATCAGTGTCAACTGAAAGACTTTTACGTGCCCATCCCACGAAGCGTGTTTATTAAAAAGGGAGAAAAAAGTGCAGTGAGGGGGAATTATTTTAATGAAGGGTTCATTTTAAGAAATTAGTAACAATGGATGACATTTTATTAGGTTATAAACCTTAATAAGAAAACGGCGGTTCCTTCTTAAAAATTTAATTACAAATTATTATGGTGAAATGGTGCTTTAGTGCAACCCGGACTACGATTCCCAGACTGGGTCTCTAAATGCAAATTCCTTAATTAAAAATTAATGGTAATGTAGAGCGCTTTTTTGCCAACGCATGCTCTTTAGTGACGACTGGTTTATTTTTATTAACAATTAAGGTGCCTCTTAAGTGCATGTAGCATGTGCAAAGTGAACGGCTAGTTGATTTTAAAATTATTAAATTGTGTGTTTAGCACGAATGCGCGTGGAAAAGATGGGTGAATAAATAGTTTATTTTAGTAATTAATTGTGATTAATGGGGTAATGATTATGAATAAAACTCATAAAATAAATACGTGGTAGGGGTGTGTATGCAATGGCCAGAAGGTGCACGAAAGAGTCTCCCAAAAGCAATGAATCCAGTCAAACAAAATCAAAGACCACTGATTGAACAAAAAAGAAAACATCTTAGTGGGTTTGTTGATTTTTAATGTATTTTTAAGGTTTTTTTAAATGGTATTGTGTTTGGGTTATATTTTATGTGTGTTTGTTTTGGTTTTATAGTGTGGTTTGGTTAATTTATTGTATTATGTGTTTTTGTTTGTTTGTTTTATGTGTTTTTTAAAAATATAAATATTTTTTTTGTGGTTGTTTTTTTTTTCAAAAGGAATAATAATTAAATCAAGATATATAGCACATGGATATGTGATGAAGGGGGAAAAAAATAAAATTTCAACCATATAGAAAGTTTCCACAATTTAGGTTAATAAAATTAGGGTTTGTTTGTTTTTTAAAAAAAGAATATTTGTGCCTTGTATGAAAATATTTTGAAGTGAAAAATTAGTGGAAAATGATCAGGGGATGGGTGGAATTTTTTGGATTTTTTCTGAATTTTTTTGGATTTTTACTAATTTTAAATCAATTTTATGTATTTTTCATGTAATTTTTAATGACTTTTCAAATTTTTAATTTTTTGTAATTTTGTTGGTTTAAATTTCTACCTGAAAAATATTCCAAAAAATGTTAGAAATATGGGGGAATTGTTAGAAATTTTTATATAATTTTTTTGAAGTTAAATGAAATTTTAAAATTAACTAAATCAATTAAATGATGTAAATTAGGTTAGTTGGGTAAGTAAAGTCAAGTCAACTAAGTCAAGTTAGTCTAGATAAGTCAGGTAAGTCAGGGTAAGTCAAGTCTGGGCTAGTTAGGATAGTCATGGTTGATTAGGTTAGTCTGAGTTAGTCTAGGTTAGTTAGGTCAATTAAGTTAGTCTAGGGTTAGTTCTAACTAACCAGGGTTAGTTAGTGGGGGCGGAACTAACCTGAGTTAGGTTAGTCAGACTAACTACAGTTAGGCTAGTGAAAACCTAACCCTAATCAGGTTAGTAGGACCCTAACTCTAGTTAGGTGAGGTGGAACCTAACCCTAGTTGGGTTAAGGTGTGACCTAACCCTAGTTAGGTGAGTAGGACCCTAACTCTAGTTAGGTTAAGGTGTGACCTAACCCTAGTTAGGTGAGTAGGACCCTAACTCTAGCTAGGTTAATTTAATTCTAGTGGGGTTAGGGTAACTAAAAGGGGGGTTTAGTGACTTAAGTTAGGTTAGTTTTGTAACTTAAGTTATGTTAGTTGTAACCAAAGGTAAGTTAGGTTTAACCAAAGGAAGGTTAGTGGTAACCTGGCAGGGAGGTGGTAAAGGGGGAGGAGGAGGAGGTGGTGGTGGGGGAAGGAAGAGGAGGAGGCGGCGGGTGGAGGAGGCTACGCAAGTGGTGATGATGGAGGCGTCCGGCGGTGGCGTTTACGGGCGAGGGTGGAGGAGGCCGCGCAGGTAGTGGAGGCGGCGGGTGGAGGAGGTGGTGGCGGCGTTTACGGGTGAGGGTGAGGACGATGAGGGAGCAGCGTGGCGGCCGAGGAGGAGCGCCGAGGAGGGAGAGGAGTGGAGGAACCACAGGCGGGCGGCCGACAGGAGGAGAGGGAGGGAAGAAGGAGGAGAGGGAGGGAAGAAGGAGGAGAAGAAAGAAATGGAAGGAGAAGAAGGAGGAGGGGGAGGAAGAAAGAAGAAAGAGCAGGAGAGGAAGGGGAGAAGGGGAGGAGGAAGGGGAAGGAAGAGGAGGAGGAGGCGGGGAATTGAATCGCAACGGCAGGTATGTTTTTTTTCTTTTTCATTTTCATTTTCTTGTTTTTTTTTCTATTTCTGTTCTTTTGTATTTTCATTTGTGATTTTTGTGTGTGTGTGTGTGTGTTTTTTTTTTCTTCTTCTTCTTTTTTCAGAGTTTTGTTTTTGTTAATTTTTTAAATAAAAAATTATGTTTGTAGTTATTTTTTTAAATAATGAAAAAAAATTAAAATAAATAATAAAATAAAAGAACACATCCCCGGCTCGTGTGCATGCGCGGGCAAGGGTAAAAAATTTGCAATGACGGGGTCGAACGGGCAGGGACGGGGATGCGCGAGCCATGGACGCCACGGGGTGTCTCGAGGCGGGTAAAACCAAAAACAGACGCGTTCACACACGAGGCGAGAAACGTGGTTAGCAGGAAAAATGAAGAAAAATTAATAAAATTCAAACCGTTTGTTAGATCAAAAATCCGTAAAAAGGAAGAATGTGCCGAGAGATGAGGGAAAAATGTTGGAAACATGCAACACGGGTTCCGGGGCAAAATCAGGGTGTTCACATGGGAAAAACACAAAAAACAAACTCGAAAACACATACATGTATTAATATCGGAAAATCCGTGCATCGAAAGAAGTGTGAAAAGAAGGAAAAGTGTACAGAAAAATGTGTCTAACAACCCTGTCACGTCAAAACACGGTTCCAATTGAGGACACGTTCATATGGGAAAAATCCCAAAAATGGGCCCGAAAAAGGAGTCAGATATTAATACGGGAGAAACCATGCATCGGAATAGCAAATGATAAAAAGAAAAAATGTCCAAAAAATAATAATTCACTTGGTTGGCACATCAAAACTCAGTTTGGGGGAAATTAGGAGGGGTTCACGTGGAAAAAACACGAAAAATGCATTAAAAAACGCTCAGAAAAATTAATAACTCAAAATCTAGCACTTGAAAGAGGGGGGAGGGAAAAGAAAAAAGTGGGGGAAAGGCTGGAAGGACACGAATGTCAAACTAAAATGGAATTCCGGTGAAAATAGGGCAGGTTCACATGGAAAAATGTGAGAAATAGACACGAAAAAGACTCGAAAACCCGCAAAAATTAATAACGAATGAACCGTGCATCAAAATGACACGGAATAAACATGAAAAATCTCAAGGAGAAGGGGTAGAACATGCCTAACATATCAGATCAGGGTTCTGAAGCAATAGTGATGCATTCACATGGAAAACTGTCTAATTGACGAAAATTGCTTCAAAAATTAATAACTTGAAAACCGTCTGTCGGAACAGGGGTTGGTAAAAATGAAAAATAGGCAGTTCAAAGGGACGAACAGGGCTATAAGATTAGATTGCGCTTTAGGTGAACGTAAGGTCCATTCGTATGAAAGAAGCACAAGCAAGAATAAGGACAAATGGTCAAGGAACAACCCCTAGGACAGGGTGAAATAGAACAGAAGGGTGGGGAAGGGACCCCATCAGGGTAAAATGAAATCACGGCATAGATGCATGATAAGAACATGGTATATGCATGGGGGTATGCAAGATAGACGCGTAGGGACGCGTCCCCACACTTAAGACCTTAGCAGGAAGGGTAAACCAAACTTCAAGGACTTGGTACCTCACATCAGACTAACCACAAATGTCCCCACACTTAAAAAATGACCAGTATTGAGAAACAGAAGATGTAGGGTTAGAAAAACTTGGCCCATATTGCCGAGAAGGAATGTCGACTATCGAGGTTGCATCTGGTGTCATTGTGTCGGTTGCAGGAGGTAACAAAGCATCTGCACATCACACGTTCTTCGTCCTTCATGGTAGGGACCATGTAGTAGCACCCAGGGAGGTAGCTGGTTGAAGGAATCACAGGAAATTCGTCGATGATGAGGGATATTGCACTCAACTCACGATCACTCAAATGGATTGAAAGAGCATGCACTTGCCCCATGACTAATATCACCCGAAGAAATAAAGATGAAATCCCAGAGCTCACACCTGGTTTAGAAATCGACAAGGGAATGATGCTGAGGGAGTATGCCAGGGTGCACAATTGATGGTGCATTAGTGCGTCCAATTCATCTGGCATAGGTGCAAGGAGAAAGGCCAGGGAGCCTTACAGTGCAGTGTATAGAGTAGAGTGATGTGTCTTGTGCTAATGGCAGAAACCCAGCCCGTGGGTGCATAGGGAACCGGGAACATACCTGACTCCAAAGGTCGCAACGTCCCTCAATCCTCACCTCTCGATAATTGATTGAAGAAACACCAGTCACACTCAACCCACCCTGTGTCTCACTCTTTGTTGATAGATATAGAGGGAAGCCCTTTTCTGAACCCCATTGATGTAATTCTCACAGTCGCTTGTGCAGAGGTTTTATGCTTGGTGTGCATTTGATGGTGCAACTATGCATCCCACCCCCTCTGCCAGCATACAGTGCAAGAAGGAAGGACTGAGAGCCTTATGGTGCAGTGCACAGGAACAAATCGTGCTTTGTGCATTGAGAGACCCATCCTGTGCGTGTAACACTCCGTTCACACATCTCACCTCTCATTTGATTTGAAGGGAAAGACTGGTCACTCACCCCACCCTCTGTCTCACGCTTTGTTAGATACAGAGGGCATCCCATACTCACGTCCCCATCCGGTTAGGATGAAAGCTCACATCACTCCAGGGGTTGGTGATGAAGATCATGTCGACTGTTGTCGTCATGAGGATCTTGAACACGAGGCGAGGCGTACCCAGGGAGGCAGCCTACAAATCTCGTACTTCAATGATTGGTAAGAAGAGTCGTCTGTTAAGAAGGGCAAACTGATTGATATTGCAAAGACATTGCACCAAGGGAGGTGGCTTCAAATTTCTTGCTGAAGAGGTTCTGCTGGCAAGTCAACTATCCTAAACTGCAGGGTGTTACCACCTTTTCCACAGTCAGCTTCTCGCCCAAGGGTGTTTCCATCTTTTTTTGAAATGAGGCCTGTTATGACAGGGAATTTCTTTTTTTTCTCCCATAACAGTTTTTTTTTCTCTTATTTTATTTTATATTCTTTTCCCTTTTATTTTCTTTTGTTTTTTTTGACTTTTTTTTTTCATTAAGAAAGAGAATGGTAGAAATACCATATGTCAAGACCAACCTCGCCACCATTGTTGGATCAGACGAGAAGAGAGCAATGTCGGGTTGAGATATTTTTGTGAGGGGGTAGCAGAACGAGACCGCCTCATGGGAAGAATCATAATGGCTATTAGAAGCATGACAAGAAGGACAGTGCGACGTCCAAAAGGAAAGGGGTAGGTCAACTGTGATTGTCAAGATCCCTAGGGAGGGAAGTACTTCTTTAGGCGATAGCCATTGATTAGGAAAGGATCATCAGAGGCATCAATAGTCTGTACATGAACAAAGCCGTTAGGATTGACGGCCAGTACTTTGTACGGGCTCATCCACCATTGCTGAAGCTTGCCAGGAAACTTGCCAAATCTCGAATCATAGGCTAGGATAAGATCGCCTTCTTTGAGCTCCTTGTGCTTGATGAAACTGTCATGATAGGCCTTGCGTCGCACTTGCGTGGTTTCCATGCACTGTAGGGCCATCCGCCGTATCTCGTCCAAGCATTCCAAGTGCAGGAGATGGCGTTGTAGTGACTCACTAACTCCCAAGTGTTCTTTAACTGCCACTCACAAAGAGGGCAATTCTAGCTCAACAAGGAAGACAACTTCTGTACCATACACTAGTTGGAAAGGGGTCTATCCTATTGCTGCCTTATGGAAGGTTCTGTACGCCCAGAGGGCCTCTGTAAGTCTATCATCCCAGTCACAACAATGTGCGGCAATCGTTCTTGTCAGAATTGAGCAGAGGATGCGATTGGTGACTTCAACTTGGCCATTGGCTCTGGGGTAATAAGGAGTGGACTTACGATGGCAGATCTCATACAATTCCGTCAGTTCCTCCATAATTTTGTTAAGGAAATGAGTACCTCTGTCACTTACCAGCTCGAGGGGACTGCCAAAACGGGTGATAATATTCTCGTACATGAACAGGGCGATGCTATTACCATCGTCCCGCTTCAAGGCTTTAGCTTCACACCATTTTGTGACATAATCCGTACATACTAAGATGTATCTGTTCTGCCTCTGTTTGTTGGGTGGATCAATGGGACCCAAAAAATCAATCCCCCACTTCTCGAACGGCGTTAGGGGAAGAATGGGTTGCAGTGGCATGGCACTTGTTTTGGTGGGTTTCCCCATTCGCTGACAAGCATCACATCTCTTGCAGTAATCATATGCATCCTTATGGAGGGTTGGCCACCAGTATCCTAGAGCCTTCTTGGTTGTCGCTTCTCCTGCGAAGTGTCCACCACATGGTTTGTCATGGCATGCTTTCAATACTATGCCGATTTCATCTCCTGCAACACATCTTCGCAGCACTTCATCTTTGCCTCTCTTGTACAGTGTACCGCCTAGCAAGGTGTAGGGGGCTGATTCTAACAGAAGCTTCTTCTTCTCACGACTTGAGATGCCATGAGGATACTGTTGAGTTGCCAAGAGTTTGGCTATGTCTGCATACCAGGGAGTAACTATTTCAACTAGAAACAAAGAAGCGTCAGGAAGGTCTAGATCATCCTGTTCCTCTTCTTCTATTTGAGGGATCCGTGGACAGATGATCGACTAAGACATGGGAACGGCCAGGCTTAGTGACTACTTCAAAGTCGAACTCTTGGAATAGGAGTAACCATCTCATCGGTCATCCTTTAACATCTGCTTTGTTCATCAGGAAGGAGAGGGCCTCATGATCCACATAGAACTTGAAATGAGTTGACAATAGGTAGTGTCGAAACTTCTCCAGTGCAAACACCATTGCCAAAGCACTCAAGCTCTGTCACTGTATAGTTCCGTTTCCTATCAGTGACCTTTCGGCTTGCATAATATATTGGTTGATCTAATTTAGAGGGGCCCTTTTGACATAGGACAGTACCTAACCCTTCAACTGATGCATCGGTGTGCACATGGAACTCCTTCGTCGAATTAAGAGGTTGTAAAATAGGTGCTTGGATCAGGCACTGTTTTAGGTATTAAAGGCCTCTTCACAGTCATCAATCCAAAGGAAATCAGCTTCTTTCCTTAACAGCTTGTGCAGAGGGGCTGCCTTAGTTGCAAAATGTGCAATAAATCTTCTGTAATAGCCCACATGGCCAAGAAATCCTCCCAATTGCTTGAGGTTTGTTGGTGCTATTAAGGCGGCAATCTTTTCAATTTTTGCCGGATCTGTTGCAATCCCTTGTGCAGAGACAATATGGCCCAGGAGAACTCCTGATGAGACGCCAAAGACACATTTGTCGGGGTTGAGAGAAATCCCATACTCTCGGCATCTGTCAAAACATTACTCTAGGTGTCCCTAGTGCTCACGGATCAAGCTATAGACATAGAAGTCATTAAGATACACCTCAATGAAATCATGCAGATGATTCTGGAAGGTAGCCATCATTACTCTCTGGAAGGTGGCAAGAGCATTGCAGAGCCCAAATGGCATCACTCTGTAGGTATAGGTTCCCCGTTCCGTGGTGAAGGTTGTTTTAGATTGGTCCTCTTCTACGATTTGGACTTGGTTATATCCACTGAATCCATCCAAGAGGGAATAAAGCTCATGGCCTGCCACTGTGTCCAACAATTGGTCTATAAAAGGGATAGGGAAATGATCCTTCTTTGTCTTCGAATTGAGCTTTCGGAAGTTGACACATATTCGGAGTTTCCCGTTCTTCTTGGGTACTATCACAATGGGCGAAACCCATTCACTGTTAGCCACGGGATAGATGAACTCTGCTTCAAGAAGTTTCAATAATTCGGCCTTCACCAGAGCAGAATAATTAGGATTCATCCGCCTTTGTCTTTTCCTTATAGATTTGGCATCGGTCTCTAGGTCAATGTGATGTTGACATACTGTGGGATCAATCCCCTTCAGGTCTTTGTATGACCAAGCAAACACGTCTAAGTTCTCCTTTGATAGGTCTCACAGGACCACTAGTTCTTCTTCTGGAAGATTGAGACCCACTTTGAGGTGACGTTCAGTACCATCAGCATCCAGGAATGTTACTTATCTTTCACCTTCCACTTCACAGATAAACATCCCAGGGATTGCTTCTGGATAGAGGTCTGACTCTTTCAAGAGAGTAGTATCCTCGTCTGATGTTCCACTAGAACCAGTGTCCTCCTTCTGAATAGATGACTCGTTTGTCTATTGAGGTTGCTGGAAGGGGATCAGAGATTTATTTGCTTTTGTGTAAGTGGTAATTTCTTCTAGACTTAGGGATTCATCTTCAGAGGATGCATCCAAGAATGTCACATAGCATAGACCTTCTAGGGGATGTGGCTCGGAGGGCTTTGGCTTCTGTTGACAAGGGGCATCATCATCATCTTTTCTTTGGACTAAATGGTTAAGGCGACAGGAGCCACTGGTGAACTTAATTTTTATGCTTTTAATCCATTGCTTATACAGATTTTGTATACTTTGTGGTCCATTGATCAAGCCAAATGGAACCATAGTCATTCCATCCAGTACCCTGAGATATTTGGCCTTTGATGTCTCTGTAGGGACATCAACGAGATCGTCCTCCATCAAAGGGAATTCTTCATCTACACTTTCATAACCTGCTTCATTTTCTTCCTCATCATTTCCATCCTCTTCCTCTAGAGGCTTTGTCTCTTCTGCTGTAGAGGCTCTATAGGAGAAGAGCATATATTCTGCCTCTACATCTGCTTCTTCTTCTTCTACAGCTTCTAACTTTGCTTCTGGCTCTGGCTCTGTATTTGTTACTGTTTCTATAACTATCTTTGTATCTACTCTGTCTCTGTTCTATAGCCGCTCTGTATCTGTTCTGCCTCTATACTGTCTCTGCTCTGTAACTGTAATGTCTCTGTACTATCTCTGCTATGTCTCTGCTAGGAGGTATTCACCCATGGACAAGGATTTTACTTCCCTTGGCAGTTGGCTTACAGTGCCCACTGTTAGGGACTGTGCCTCTATTTTCTTAGGAAAGATTTGCTTAACAGCCTCTTCATCTCCTGATATACCATCTATTACCTCGTTAGAGGAGTCAGTTATGACTTCAATGGATGTGGATCCATTGCCTTTTTGTGATCCATACAACTTTAACACCGCTTTGTTAGGTCCTCTGCCTAGGGTTAGGGTTCCTTTGAACCAGTCTGTCCTGGCTCTTACTTTAAAAAGCCAAGGTCTTCCCAACAGCAGAGGGTATGAGGTCCCATAAGAATTTGGTTTGACCACCAAATATATTAGCCATAATCTCTTCCTACAAGGGTTGTTTTTACGTATGGGAGGATGCCTAACGGTTTGAATCTGCTTTGGTCTGCCAATCTGATAAGCCACTATGTAGGTTGAATTCCTTGCAATCCTAAGTCCTTCATTGTGACATCTGTCATTATGTTTACTGATGAGCCTCCATCAATCAACGCATCTGAAATAAAACATCCTTCTATCCATATACTAATCTCTGGGGTTCCAGGATCTAGGAGGGCATTAGCCAAATCTACTTCCTTTACAGGCTCCGGGGCCTTATTGGTCTTGGTTGCTGTTAAAAGAGCGATCCTTAGTCCACGTCTTCTTGTTAAGATGCTTTTGAATCTCTTTTGACAGCTAGGAGACAGCATCAGCAACAACTGTCGGAATGTTAAGTTTGGTTTAAAAGTGTCTAGGTCTTTGACCAAGTCATAATCTTTGATAGGATCCATAGGCTTCTCCAGCTGGCTGGGGAATGGGGCTACACACATTTTCATCTTTCCTTTTTCTTCTAATATTTATAGCATCGGCACTTCTTTTGTCTCTGGAAGTGCTTCTGTATCTTCTATCTCCTGGGCCTCTGGTCCTATCTCTGGGACTATCTCTGTAACTCTCTGTGGCGCTACAGTGCTCTGTACTGCACTGTTCTGTCCTGTATTGCTTTGTCCCTTAGGTAGGTTGAACTTCACAGTCTTGGCAGGAGAATCATTTTCATTCTGAATCACTGGTTCCTTCTTCATGGTGCATGTAACAGTGGCGGCAACTTCCAACTCGATCAAATTGGAATCATGATCTTGTACCTTTTGTTGGCTATTAGTGGCCTTGGCCTTTACAGGGGCTGAACTGGGATAGTCCTTTGGGGTGTGGCCTTCTCCTTTGCATCGGCTGCATAAGGGCTTGTAATCCACAGATCGTCTAGGGTTTGGACAATTTGGGGAGATATGACCCTTTTCTCCACACCTGTAACATTCCACTTCTGATCTCTGACCACCGCCAGACTATTGACCTCTGTAACTTTGAGAGGGAAACCTCCTTGGATCAAAATTAGGACCAAACTTCCTAGGCTTTGGTCCAATATCCTGTGTTGTCATTTTGGATTCCAGCAAGTTGAACCTTGCATTTTCATCCTTTTGTCTTCGTTCATGCATCTCTTTCAGAGAGCAAATATCCTCTATATGGTTCTTTCACAAACAGTAGGAACAGAAGGCTCCAGGAATAGTTGGTTTTCAGGTACATTCAGTGGCTAAATGTCCCGCTTGATGACACTTTCCACACCATGTATTAGAACGCATCACATCTCTTCCAGCTCCCGCAGGACTGGATATATTGGTGGTATTCACCTTCAGCGTCTGTAGCTGCTCTGTAATCACATCTAGAAGCTCTTTCTTGATACTTGCAATTGAGTTGGATAAGTAGTCCTTTAGATTTTTACCTCCTGAAGTACTTGTAGTAGGATTTTGGAAAGTGTCTATAATTACTACATAAACTGGTTGGGTCGATGCAGAAGGTCCTCTGTGCTGGCTCTGATTTAGAGCTCCTATTGAGACCTAGGGTTGTTGATTCCAGTTAGTAGGGTTCCACTGTTGTTGAGTCGCCATTGGAGGAACTGTTTGAGGCCATTGTTGTTGTGGTTGAACCATCATTTGAGGCACTATTGTCTGTGGTGACCACATTGGATTAGGTGCATTATACTGTGACATTGTTTGCATCTGGGGATAGGGGTAGGGAACTATCCCTAGGACTGCATTTGGTGGGTATACCATTCCTGGCATGGGAGGAGGTAAGACTCCTCTTCCTAGAGTCATTGATAGCCTTGCTTCAACTTCGTCATACAGTCTTGGACCTTCCACTGCAGCTTGCAGATTGACTGGTCTTCTCAATTCCACGAACTTGCAAACTTCTAGTTGTAGGCCCCTGAGAAACACTCATTTTTGGATTCCTTCATCCAAATGATGGTTAGTCCATCTCTTTAGGATGGATTCCATTCGTGAGACATAAGCTTCCACTCTTTCTCCAGAGGACTGACTTAGATTCATGAACTCCTCTCACATCCGCTCTTCAAAACCTTCACGCTTGAATTTAGTGAGGAAGGCTAACTTTAGATCGTCCCATGTGCCAAAAGTTCCTGCTGCTTGTCTCTCATACCGCTGAAACGCTGCGCCCTTGAAAGTGGCGGGGAATATTGCTAACCAATGCTCAGGGGTTCTGGCATTGTTAGCCATACATGCTACTATGAATTCAGCTACATGAAGATCAGGGACTTCATTGTAATCTTCCTTAAAAACTGGCAACTACATTTGTTGGCCTGTCATCAATATTTCCAAGATGAATCTGACTAGGAAGGGGACCTTGAGTCTCCTTGGGGACTTCTGTAAAGAGTGCTTTTAGGGCGTCAAAGGAGGCTTCTACTGCAAGCTCGTTCTCAACTTTTATTTTTGCCTTCTCTCTTCTCACGTACCTCTGGACATGTTCCAACGCTTGCCTCTTTATTGTGTCATTCATCAGGGGATTGGCTTCAACCAGTTGGCCTGGACTCAACAGGATAGTATCAGAGAGGGCTTCAGTCTCTGAGGGATTCTCTGGCCAACATCTCCTCTACTTCCTTCTTTTCAACATCTCTGAATTCAGCTTTCAAACCACTACTACAGAGGGGAAGATATTCCATTCTGAAAGTATCAAAACTCATTCTTCTTAGGATTGTTGTTGTGTCATTATAATAATGCCAGCT
Organism: Lygodium microphyllum; assembly: GCF_053477565.2. NCBI lineage: Eukaryota > Viridiplantae > Streptophyta > Polypodiopsida > Schizaeales > Lygodiaceae > Lygodium > Lygodium microphyllum. Next base: position 65,206,655 of record NC_141161.1, read on the forward strand.
TTTGAGGTTTTCAACAGTGTATGTTGTGAAAAAAACTCTGTCTACCAACTTCTAGTGGGTTGCTAATTGGACAAACAGAAGATGTCAGTGCACCAAGCATCCCATGTATCTTGCTGTTGAGTATCCACGAACAAATTCCAACTCTTTTCCTTCTTGTCTTCGTGAACCTCTATAGACCAAGACTCCTGAAGCTTTTTCACAATCTCCCACTTGATGATGTCTGAAAACTTCTCAATGAATGCCAAATCTTCCATGGATGGTCATTCTCTCTTTTTCTGCTCTTAAGTTTGTTCCCAAACAGTTTGCCACCAAGATGCAAGTTTTTGCTGTTTCAATAGGAAGAGGAAACAGTCCACCACATAGAGCATGCATCATGATGGTGATATGTTTCCGCCATTGTGGGATGAAATTATTGTGGAAAGTGGCTTTGATTATGAGAAATTCCAACTCTTTAGTGGAAGAAGGAACTTTACAAACATCAATTGAATTCTTCTCTTCTTGGCAATGCCATTTCCTTCATTTTTAGCCTCTTCTGGTGCTTGTTGATGGCAAGTTTCCCCGGCTACACACCAAAAACATGGAGCCCCAAGAGGAACACCAAGGAAAAGGGAATTCTCTTGCAAGAAAATCTATCTTGTAACATCAACAAGATTTTATTTCATTCTTTTGATCATCAAAACAAAGAAAACAACAATTCTTCACGTAGCATCATAGTAGATTTTTCCTACAAATTTGATAGAATCAACCATAATCTTTAACATCTTCATAAAATTCTTCAATAGAACAAGGAACATAAAATAATACACCATCTTTGAATGGAAATAAATCATATATTATTCATCTTCAATGTCTTCATAGTTCTCTCTCTCAATCTCTCATATATAGTTGCACTCTTTTGATAGAATTGACTATCTCTGACTCTCTCTCTCTCTCTCTCTCTCTCTCTCTCTCAATAATACATCATCTCCTCACTACTATACTCTCATAATAACTCTCAATAATCATTCTTAGGTCGTGGATGCACCTCCCAAGAGGTATGTCTGATATGAAGAGTCACCAGAGCCACTATAGTGTCTTTTCACAGCTCACTACTGTCAGTGTCACTTAGTCTTCTCTTCAGTCTTTAGCAGCTACTTCTTCCACTTTTTTTAGCTCTTTTGAACTTAGATTCATCCTTTCCAAAGGTTAGAAAACTTTCCCAAAGTCATACATACATTCTACAGAACACTTACAGAAGGTCTACAGAACAGTTACAGTACAGTACCAGAATAGCTATAGTACAACTACAGTATAGAGACAGAGCAGAGGCAGAGGCTCTATAGAAGGTCTACAGAAGGTCATCGGAACCTCATAACTCATACTCAAATCATTCCAGACTATCAAAGACTATTAAATAAGCTTCCAAAAGATCTCAATCTTCATCAATAATCAATCCATGCTTCATATAGAAGACAATCAGAACAAAATAGAAGCTATACAGAAGCTACACAGAACTAATCACAACCTATCAGAACATCACAGAACCTCATATCTCCACTGATAATCATCATGAATTTCCAAAACATAATCAATATCATCCAAAACACTCTCAAATACTTTCTTTAACAACTATACATCACTCTAAAATCATCAAAAATCAATCATTCAGTCCTCAAAAACAACAAAAATCAGTCAAAATTTGAGTCTTTTTCCACTCTCAAGAAAGGTCACCACAGGGGTTTGGTAAGAAAAATGGACAAGATAGATAGAGATGTGTCTTCAAGAGATAAGTAGATTACAATCTCGGGGGGGGGGGGGGGGGGGCAAGGGGGGGTCACTCATGAATATATGTATATATAACGTGAGTTCAAAAAAAGGGGTTTTTAAAACACCATTTTTATACATTTTTTACATATACAGAAGGGTGTCATATAAAGGGGTTACTTACAGATTGAATAGAAAAGGGTTGTGTTTTATTCAAGAAAAATTCACAGATTAGGATATTTATAAATAGGCCATGAACGCAAGTTATATAGAGAATATATAAATAGTGAACCCCCCTAGATTACAATGAATGTTTAAAGGTTCAAGAGGTACTTCATGGTCAATCACAAGGGTTTGAGAGAGAAGAATGTATGGGCATTCAAGAGCTTAGACTCCGGAGATGGTAGAGATAAGAGAAGGGTTGAAGGTTTCAAGCCAAGTTCTTGAAGATGTTAACAGAGCTTCCAACTGCATGTTCTTAGCAAAGATCACAAGAGTATTATCTCATAAGTTCTAACTCGAATCAAGCTTGTTTTCTTGACTGTAAGAGCAATCAAAAATTATAAAATCAAGTACAATATGTTGTCATGTATCATAAACAACTCTGCATCCCATCATTCATACATGATGCCATAGCATGAATCAACTTTGCATGATCACATTCAATTTAGAGTGTTAGGGACAAAAGCTTATGAGTCAATTACAAGGCTTGTAGGGCAAAGAGACTTACTTCAAGAGAGCTTCAAATTGAGTTCCTAATAAGGATAAGTTACCACAGCCAAGAAATAAGAGAAAAATCTCCTCTTAATCCAACTCAAAGGATCTATGAATGATCTACAATCATTGCCCTTTCCATAGGGCACATAATACTTGCATATTTTGACAAGATGTCTTTTGTAGAGTAAGAAATGAATTAAAAGAACATTGCTGCAGCTAATTCTCTGAATATGGCTAAAGATATCATCCCCAAATCAGCCCAAATATCTTCCGGAATTCACCTCTGATGATAGCATAAACTTCCCCTAACACGGTGTTGGTGTGTTTGGTGTCGAAAGTCTACCATGCGGGTAAGAGACAATAGCGTGAAGGGAGATTCAGGGAGAGGAATAGACAAAAGAGAAGGGGTTCAAAGAAATAGAAGATGTAGAAGAATACTCCCAGAAAGAAATAGAAAATGTAGAAGAATACTAACAGAGATGAAGCATGTTAATTTATTTCTGCATTATGAGAAGATAAAACTCTTGTAGACAAAAATGTATATAAAATAATACCTTCCTCTATACTGCTCAAATCGCCAATCTGATGCTTCCATTATCTTTGAAAGGGGAGGTAAAATACTAGCACATTTGGCTAGAATTCTGCTAGATCACTCCCTCTTCATCTCCCACTTCAAAGTGCTATTCAGTGCTTGAAAACAGCGATCACGCATCGTGTGATTTCACTAATATTTATTTTTACATAAAATCCTCTCAAAATAGCTGAAAGCTACATGCTTTCTTATACATGCTATCCTAATCTAGAAGTTGTTTATAGTTTTATGGATTTTTATAAGAGGTAATATCTAAAATATTAAAAATTGGCTAAAATTTGTGCAAAAATCTAATATTTTTGAACCATGGACACTAACACTAATGCATAAAGTGGCATTGGCTCTCTAGATCTATAAGGAAGCCATACTCTAGAGTTTTTCACACGATGTGTGTGTAGCGGCATGACAATGGTTGGTATGAGCACTGCGGTAGAACGAAAGAAACCATCATAGATGACCTAGAGGAGGAAAGAAAGCTAGCCCACAAAGCACTGCAAGGCATTGTGGAATACAATTGAGACTAGTAGACTAGAAGCCTGAGGCAGAACACAGAGATGCGAGAGATACAACAAGTACTGAACCTAGCAGGCAGGAATCAAACTGACCATGAGAGAACGCTGGATGGAGACTTGACGTTGAGTGAGCTTCTCATGAAGTGATTGCTAGATAGCACAGTAGTAGAGCAGAGCGTTGCAACGTTAGTGACATTACTACTAGTAGGGTTAGGGGTAAACCAAGGCTCCAAGAGCCAATCTAAGATACTAGTTGCCGCTAAGCAGCTCAATAAGTACCAGCCCCATGACGATCCATACAACTTCATAGAGCAATTCAAGCAGGTCTACAAGGCCAACAGTCTCACCGACTTGACTCAGCACTCTCAAGCATTCAGGCTTTGCTTAGGCGACAAGGGTCGCAGACTTGGTACACGAGTCTAGATACCACAGAGCGAGCAAACTTCAATGGTCTCTAAAACCTCTTCATTAAGATATTTTCCAAGCCAAGATACTCTAACAACTTGCTAGTACGACTTATGAATGTCAAGTAGAAAGAAATAGAGAACATCCATGACTATGTGACCCATGTGAGGAGTCTCTTCAAGAGAATCCCGATGGGTGAACGACCGATCGAAAGAGTAGCGTCGACGGTATTCATTAGTGGAATACAAAATGAGGAGCTTTATAAAGCCTTGGCATGCAACTCGAGCTTGGAGTGAGATGCGCTAGCTAGGGTGTTCAAAGAAGCCATTTGAGTAGATGAATAGCTAAAGGAGAGGAGCTCCAAGAACTCGAACCAAGAAGAGACTAACTCTAGAAGTTCGGAGAGAGCTTTAGCATCCAGCAAGCGATCAGGCACAAGTACCCAAGATAAGGAAAAGGCCACGGACACCAACCAGGAATTGGCTAACATAAAAATGTAAATAGCCAAGATGTAGGAGATGCTAAGATGACCAATGCGCCCACATGTCTAGTGCGTGTACTATTATGGAAACCACTTGCTAGCTGAGTGTCAAGACCCCAGGTTATGAGCTTGTACTAATTGAGGTAGGTAGGAGACTTCTGTACTCACAACCATACGGTCAACCTTACCTAGCGAATAGGTTGCAACAATTCGTCGAAAGGGGAGCCCCATTGGCCCTTCCTATGCCAAACGACGTTAAGCTGACTATTCCTAGAATAGACATAAATCCTACTGGAATACCTAGACCACCTAGTCCCTATGTGACCCATTCACTGCGACGCTCCAAATCCACTACGTGGAAGAGCCAAATGAGGAAGAGACTTACGTATACCCTTATGTTTCGCACAACGATGAGAGTAACATAGTCTTTATGGACTATCGATCAATACCGGTGATGGCGTTAGGTAGGGGACGAGGTAGAGGCCTAGGAGGGTAGACCCAAGAACCAATCATATGTTGGACTTGCGGTCACCCAGGACATGTCTCATCACACTATCTTGAAAGACAATCACACCTACTGACAGCCTCTTTGTATGGAGCTTCAGGGCTAAGGACATGCATGCTTACCTATCCCATATGCACAGTGGTGCCTACTGCAGTTTACTACTTTCCTATAAAGCATTGTACTTACTTCCTTTTCTTAATGCAATGATAGTACTCTTTTCTTGTCAGTAAAGAGTCAGTGTCATTGTCCACACACAAGATTGTGTTTATGAGTTCAAGTCTCAATCTTGAAACCTAATTCACTTGTGTGATAGTTAGTGTCTAAGTCTATGTCTACATGAGTCTTCTTGCCGTCTTTGAACCACCATAGCCATGCTCTAGAGCCGTGTTTGTCAACATGGTATTAGAGCCCAGTCGCGCATGGCTTAGCTTGGCTTAGTTCTTCTTTGCTCTCTCTCAGCTCATCTTAACCTCAGGTCAGCTTGGTCCTAGCCAATGAGCTCATTCCTCACTTCCAACTTCTCTCAAGCTCTTTGTTTGCCATAGCCAGGATGACCCATCTGTGTTTGAGGACCTAGGTCTACATCTACAGGCCATATCTCAACTCGATTGCTTTTGCAAAGTTATTCTACATTCCAAGGCGCTTCATCCTAGCACATCAGTCCTCAACATTGTGCGTATAAGAAAGCAGCATTGCATGAATTCGAGATCTATGCCAAATCTGTGCCTCTTCCTATTCGTACCATTTGCGCCATTAGCATGCGATGAATTTCAACCTGTGACCATGGGGTTTTGGAAGGCTATGACATAAGCTTTCTACCCATGTAAAAAGTTTGGGAAATGATCAAGTATACAGCCCACACATAGGAAAAAACCAGGCAACTGCAGAAAACCTAACACAGTCCACCATAGCTTTGAGCTTCAAGCTCAAAAATCCATCAGTTTCTCTCTTCTAAGGACTCAACAAAGCCCTTGCCACTCTGATTTGATCAACTTTCCCATCAAATCATCAAGGAGGGGAGATCTTGAACATTTGGAAGAATTGAAGACCAAGCCACCATAACCACTTTAATTCAAGATTCTTCTTTCACTTCAAGCTCTTGCTTCTTCTCAATCAACTGAAGCATTGGTTACTTAGATCTATTGTCCTAGCATCAAATCAAGGAGGGGAAGAACCTGGAAAGATCAACAAAGGATTAAAGACCCAAACAGGAAGATTCAAGCTCAACATCAAGTTAGACATAGTATGTTTTCACACTACCATTACTTGTGTCTCTTGACACATTGTAATCTACTCTTTCACTTGTAAAATCTGAGAATCTTGGAACTGATTTGCTGTTGCTCTAGCTCTTCAGCATGGGAAAAGACTCACCGACAACTCGGTTCAAGGGAGTTGGGTTTCACACCTGGCAAACCCGCATTAAGCTCATCTTGATGAAGAAGGGTCTCTGGGCCATCACAAATGGCAAAGACAAGAAACCTCGGGATGTGGACCTTGCAGCTACTTGGCAAAAGAATGATGACAAAGCCCAGGCCATTATCAAATTGGAGCTAGACGACATCTATATCCACCATGTGGATAACTGTGAGACCTCATAGGATACATGGAAGAGACTTGACACCTTGTTCGATGCACAGTCTAAATCATCAAAACATGGTCTCCTGATTGAGTTTTTCAGGCTTGAAATGAAGTCCAGCACATCACTTGCCACACATCTAAATTACATGGAAGGACTTCTAACCCAACTTGCAGGAATCAACATTAAAATGGAAGAAGATGTTTGCATTGGTGTTCTACTTAAGAGTTTGCCTCTTGAATATAATAATGTATCAACAACTTTAATCAACATGCCAAATCCTGAAGTTGTTGATATCTAGAAATCACTATTAGAAGAGAAAAAGAAGCTGAAAATTAAGGAAGAACCAAGTACCTCTAGAGATGAGCATGCATTATATGTTGGCAACAGGTACAAAGGCAAGAAGGATCAACACTTCTGTGACTTCTGCAAAAGGACCGGACACATTGAGAAGTTCTGCCATGCAAGAAAGAGGACTCAAAAGGCCTATCTTACAGCTATGAAAGAAGAAGAAGACCATGGACCAAAAGAAGAAGATGAAAATGAAGATGAAGACTCCCAGGATCGGAAGGACAAACCTCACTAGTCCTTCTACTCTCATTACTCTGATAGACTGTTTTAAAAGCCTTGTATTTCCTAGCCCTAATGCATCTTGCTATAAGCTTTGTAAACTCCCCATGTAACTTGGCATTATAGTCCCTGTACACTTTGTGAGATCCCTGTTACAGCCTCTGGATGTCCACCATGTTTTGGTGCCCATACTTAGCCTTTTTCTGCAACAGCCTCTGGTGTCTACCATGTTTGTGGTGTGCGCACACTTTGCAAGTGGTTCTCATTATAGCCTCTACACACTTTATGCCTTTTAGTTTGTGATTGAGGAGGGGTGTTGAGATTCAGACAATCACACCTACTACTGACAGCCTCTTTGTATGAAGCTTCAAGGCTAAGGACATGCAGGCTTACCTATCCCATATGCACAGTGGTGCCTATGGCAGTTTACTACTTTCCTATAAAGCATTGTACTTACTTCCTTTTCCTAATGCAATGATAGTACTCTTTTCTTGTCAATAAAGTGTCAGTGTCATTGTCCACACACAAGATTGTGTTTATGAGTTCAAGTCTCAATCTTGAAGCCTAATTCCCTTGTGTGATAGTCAGTGTCTAAGTCTATGTCTACATGAGTCTTCTTCTCGTCTTTGAACCACCAAAGCCATGCTCTAGATCCGTGTTTGTCAACAAAAGGGAGCAACAAAATAGAGACAAGACTGACCTAAGGTGCCATGAGTGCAGAATCACTCATCTCTTCATTGACTGTCCAAAGTGAAAACCATCCTCGAGTTCGGCTAACATGCCATTTGTCTCATTGGGACTCTTCAGTGTCGAGAATCTCGATGGGGAGGCTACACCTATCCCATTGCATGTCATGACCCGTGCACAAATGAGAAGCAGGCTAGCATATCACTGCCAGGTCCTGGAAATCTCGACGCAACCTCGATAGGAAAGAAGAGCCATAGGAGAAGGAAGAAGAGACCCAAAGCTAAAGTCACGCTCAAAATTGAGAGTGCCATAATGCTACTTGCTAGAAAGAAAGTCACTGACACTAAGGCAAAGACATCAGCCCCAAAGACAATTGAAAAGGGAAGTGCTAAGGTCGGGGATTACCCCAACCCGAAGTGCCAACTAGGGGCCATTGAGAAGGTGAAGGAGTGGGTAAAGGAGGCCCAAGAACATATGAAAGGTGCTGAGCCCATCTTAGAGGACGAGATCAAGGATCTCTCCAGCATAATCACACTAGTCTCACCCCCTCGACCAAAATCGAGAGATGCAATTGCGCCACAAGCAGTACCGCTTGAGCAAAGCCTTAACGCTATGAGCCAGCAAATCAGTCGGCCATTGGCCATGACAATCCAAAATAGGAGAACGACGAGTAGCCAACGACCTCCTCACCAGTCTAGTAACCAACCTTATGACACTAAGCCTGGGATATCTGCTTAGGTAGCATCTGAACCTATGGAAATACTTGAAGCAATGGGTTGAAGGATCACGAGAGCAAGCTGCTCCTGCAGACATACAAGAACATGATGCAGAGACGTAGATACCAAGTTTGATGTTGCACTCCGTGCCTAAGTCCTTACACGTTAATGCTTTTTGGGAAGGCACCGAGATGCATGTGGTCTTACCGGTCTTAGCCCTAGGCGACACAACAAGGAAAGGGACACAGGGGCGGGAGTTAGTGTACTGAGCCACCCAGTGCTCTAGACTTGGGGCAACCCACCTGTCGAGACTGCTAGGTTCAATGTCACATTAGCTAATTGAATGAAAGTGAAGCCATTCAGGGTGTTAAAAAACTAGCCAGTGAAAATTGCAGGAGTCCAATTCTTACTTGACTTTATAGTCATGAAGGGAGAGTGGACTATGATATCCTATTGGGCGGACCCTGGATGTGCAATGTCAGAGTGATCAAAGATTGGGGGAATGGTCTCATCTTCCTAGGCAATAGAATAGAAGCTGTAAGGGTAGAAATGGACTCTTGGAAGACTACACTAATCGACCTTGATGCCATTTTCACAATGCTTGAGGGTGATGCTCAGATCAAGAAATCCTACGGGCCCCTGACTAAGTATATCCCATGTCGTCTTGAAGACAACTGAGATTGGATGCATGTCCTTGCTACCATCGACCTGCCGTTCTCGGAGAATGAGGAGTACGAACAAGCATTAAAATGATCGGAAAGCCCAAGGATACACCCTCGGTACTATTTTGCTTGATGCCAGAAAATCTTCGCAGAAGACCCAACCCTGCCACTTTCCAAGTGCCAAACAATAAGAGGAAACTCCACGAGATTTTAGAGTATTTGACCGGCAAGCTAGTTGGCAATTCAGCGGAAAATTTCAAGCCACTCTAAGATCTCTTAGATGAATCAAGGTGGCAATGGGCTAGGGTGCATGACCTAACTCTCATGTACAATTGGACCCTAGTCCCCGATCAAAGACACAAGACATTCCAAGACCTAGGAGACGACAAACAGTCAGACGAAGATGCTTCCGATGACAAATACAAAGACTACCGCTCCTTCAGTGAGATGAGAGTGAGGATAAGATAGATACCATAGAATACGACACTAAAGGATGACAGATAGAATAGATATGAGCAGACTCCAAGCCATAGAGAAAGAATACCTTTAGGACAGAGCGAGGGGTCATGTGTGTGGATTGTGATCACACTTGGTTGGAACATATAGGAGCCATAGACTTTGAACAAGCAGGCCTATCCCAACCAGGTGCCACATCAGTGCTTAGAACAGAGTCACCCTCTAAGTTGCGACCACCAAGAGAGATTACCTCTTCTAAACAAGATGGGGAGTTTGATTCTGAGTCAGAAGTGAGTTCAGAGAGTGACCTAGAAATACCTAGGCCTTCCAAGACTAGACATACCAAGGGGGACCTACCCGTCCATATGTAGATGGTTAAAAGAAGAAAGGGCAAAATAGCCTAAGAACAAACAACCAAAACCACAGGACCTCCCTAAGAGATTTACGAAGTTCAAGAAGGGTGATAGGATAGTGATCTTGCTAGGTGCCAAACATCAAGGGCCACAAGTAAACCCATCAAGGAACCTACCAAAGTCAAGGAGGTGAATCTAGCCTAGGAAGGGGAGACACCCCAACTTGTCTTTATTGCCGATGACTTGACGGAGGAAGAGGAGACAAGTCTCCTTGCTCTCTTGCGAGAGTATATAGACATATTTTCTTGGTCCTTAGAAGAGTTCAAGGGGGTAGATCCAAGTGTAGTGACTCATAACATACCCATGACGCCAGACGCAACACCGGTCAAGTAGTGACCGTACCCTATGAATCCAAAACATGCTCATGCGGTCAAGGAAGAGATTGATAAGCTAATGAGAGTGGGATTCATCTACGAAATTGAGCACATAGATTGGGTGTCACCCATAGTCATTGTAATGAAGAAAAATGGAAAGATTAGAGTGAGTGTCAATTACAAGAAGATAAACACTGCCTCTAAGAGGAACAACTACCCATTGCCATACACCAAGCACATGCTCGAGAGAGTGACGAGCAAAGAGGCCTACAATTTTCTAGACGGCTTCTCTAGATACAATCAAGTGCAGCTGCATTCTGACGATAGGCATAAGATTGCATTTGCCACTAAGTGGGGTGTCTTTGCCTACATAGTCATGCCTTTCGGGCTAACTAACACTCTATTCACCTTTCAACACCTTATATGCACTATATTTAAAGACATTGAGGGCTAAAATGATGAACGGGTTGCCTCTTACCCATCCAACCTCCAATCCTCACTAAGAGAACTAAAGAGGGGCACCACCTAGCCAAAGGGAGGATGGGCTAGGACATCCCTTTTCTCAAAGAGAATCAAAAGAACCAAGACACAAATTTACAAGAGAGAATATATGTACTAGACACCCTATTAGAATATGAGAGAGGGAGAGGAGAGGAGAGGGAGACAAGAGGAGAAGAGGTAGAGGAAGCTCACCATTATGTATTCATGGAATGAGAAGATGAGAAGAGAGGGAGACAAGAGGAGAAGAGGTAGAGAAAGCTTGCCATGAGGAGAAGAGGTAGAGAAAGCTTGCCATTATGTATTCATGGAATGAGAAGATGAGAAGAGAGAGAGACAAGAGGAGAAGAGGTAGAGGAAGCTTGCTATTATGCTACATAATAAAAGAACTTACTCATAGCTTACCTCAAAGAGATGGACTAGCATGAGGGTATTCTAGAGTACTCTCATGTGCTTGTCATTGTCCTTCTCCCCCCTTCTCCCATTCTCCATGGGCTCTTTATATAGCCTCCATGAGGGATGAGATTAAGCTACTCTTCTTGATTAACATAATCCTAGATGATGTATGGAATCTTTGAAAATATGGAGAATAGTGGATGGGACAAGTCCCCACCTTGGTCATCATGCAAGAAGCCAAGGGTGGTGGTAGACAAAATAGAGAAATGGAGCTAGATTACAAGAGGTAGATGTCCAAAGTACATTATTATAATATATTTACAAGAAGGATAGAATGGAAAGTTGATGTGGTGAAAGAGAGAAGAAAATTGCATGTAGCCAACAGTCTGCGCCATCGTAACTTCAAATCGGTGAAGAATCTGAAAAAAGTTTCTTCTGTAACTTTGTAGACCGAGTCAAAACCAATCGGATAGCTTGGAATTTTTTTTGAAATTTGCGTTTCCTTGCGAGTTATTGAGATGATAAAAAATGGCTTCCAAAAGCTGCTTTGACTTTAGTCCCCCATATATATATATAAATACATATAAGCATGTGATAGAAGGGTTCCATGCTTGTAAGCTTTTGTGTAAGATCCAAATGACACCATCATGTGGATATTGACTTGTATACTAGGGTGAGGTATCCTCTAATGATGGTGATAGATTCCAAATCTTAGTGATGTAGGCAAAACCCATGTGTAGTTGGAGGCTAGTCCTTTGAAAAATCTATGCACTCACTGAACTCCTAGGTGTAATCCATTTCCATCTTAACTAAGATAACAATCCTTTTTACCCTTTACATTGACATCCCTCCTAAGAACTTGTTTCCCCCATTTTCTAGAGTTATCATAATCGAGAAGTAATGTAGCATACCTAGTGCTTAAAGAGTAAACCCAAAGTGATATGGTAAAGCTCTTGATAGGGGTTTTGGCCAAATTTTGTGGTAGAAATCCGCTTTGTAAAAAACCCGGATCATTAGCCCTCCCCTTAGGCTAGAGGCATTCATGCCTCTAGCTTGCTAATGATGGTTCAATAGAGCAAGGAGGACTTGCACCCCCTCATTGGTGGCTCTTCATTGAATGATTGCTCCAAAGTGTTCATATTTCTTTGAAAATAAGGCTTCAGTCACCATCCATTTACCCTTGTCTTGTGAACCTTCCCATCCATGTCACCTAGCTTATAGCTACTGTTTGGATATCTCCTTATGACCATGAATGGCCCTTCCCACTTGAACACAAGTTTAGTATCATTTCTCTTATCAAAGCGGTTATCATAGCGTAGCACAAGTGATCCTTCCCTTATGTGTTTGCTAGCCAACTTCTTACTAAATGTCTTCCTCCTCTCTTTAGCCTGCATGAAATAGTGTTGGACTGATGCTTCTCTATCTAACTCCAACCTCTTTAGATCCAAGATCCTTTCCTCTAATTTCTTATCTTGATTCTTCTCTCGACTGGCTACTAAAACATGCAAACTAACCAGTTTCACCTCTATAGGAAGCAAAGCCTCTTGGCCATAGACAAGGTGAAATGGAGTATAGCCAAGTGAGGTTCTGAATGAAATCCTGTAGGCCCAAAGAGCTGCACTCAATTTTTTATCCCAGTGCTTGGGTTGCATGTATACTTGCTTGGTAATTATCTTACAAATCAGCCCATTCACTTTTTCGACCAAACCATTACACTGTGGGTAGTAGGGAGTAGAATGCATGTGTTTGATTTTTAGCCTTTCCATTAGCTCCCCCACTAGATTCGCCCTAAAACTAGGACCCTGATCAGAGATAATTTCCAAAGATGTTCCAAACTTGCAATAAATATTTTCAAAACAAAATTTCCCACTTCTTGGGCTGTGATCCTACTAGTTGCTAAAGCCTCTACCCACCTCGTCATGTAGTCCACACCCATTATGAAGTATTCCTTTCCAGACTGAGTTCGTGGGAGTGGCCCTATTGCATCAATCCCCCATTTCTCAAATGGGCCATATGTAGTTATGGAATTTTGTTCCTCATGCACTAGCTTCCTTGGTCCAGCCTTTTGGCAATCATCACAAGTGCGGCACCAATGTTGCACATCTCGATGTAGACTAGGCCATACAAAACCAGCCTAGAGAATCTTCCTACTGGTTATTTCTTGAGCAAAATGTCCACCACAAACCCCCTCATGGCAGCTCTTAATCACATCCATAATCTTCTTTGCTGTTGGCACCCTTCTAAGCACTACATCCTTTCCTTTGCAATACAACACATAATTTATCAAGCGGTATTTAGTGGCCTTAGTAGCCAGCCACCTTTTCTCACTCTTACTCATATGTTTAGGTGCCTCACCATGCTCAAGAAAATAAAGCATATCTTGTAGTTGAAACTTACCCTGAAAAAAGGGAAGATTTACTACAATGATGCCCACCATTACCTCTTTCAAATTTACAGCTGCTAGAGCATCTGTGTCGCCATTTGTGCGCCTTGGCACAAAATAGATTTGGGCTTTCTGTAGCTTTCTCATGAGAGTTTTAGCTTCTCTCATTTTCACTGCTAAGTTATCATTTTTACAAGCCCAGATTCCTTTCATTTGCTTAACAATTAGCATAGAATCCCCAAAAGCATTAAGTCCAGTGACACCATGTGAGAGACACCACCTCAAATCTAAAAGCAAGGCTTGATATTTTGCCTCATTGTTAGAATGGACATCCTCCAAGATGATACATTCTCCATAGAGTCTATCACCTTCGGGACTGAACACCACTATTCCTGCTGCCGCTCTGTCTTTAATATGCTTGTAGGTCCCATCGAAGCAAAGGGCATGGGCATTCTCCACCGTGGCGGCTCCTCAAGAGGAGGTGTCTCCTCTTTTACCTTTCCCTTCTCTTTTTCCTTCTTTTGATGGCATCTATGAGTCAACAAATCAGCTAGGCAGGCTCGAGTAGAATCCTCCACCTTGAAGGTGTAGTCAAACTCTTGGAGTTGTATCACCCACTTAGCGATTCTGGCTGAAACATCCATGTACTGTAAGGCATAGGGAAAATGCTCTTCTGTCGTGATCACTGTGAACGGCCTAGGGAGAAGATAAGGACGAAACTTTCTTACAGCAAACATTAGAGACAAAACCATCACCTCCACCATCTTGTACCCTCGTTCTGATGCTGTCATTACTTTGCTAGAAAAGTAAACCGCTCTCATTAGGCTAGTTTTAGCATCCTTTTGTATTAGTGCTGCCCTTAGAGCATCTTCCCCAAAACTCAGGTTGACCAATAACTCTTGATCCCAGCAAGGCTGTAAAAGTATAGGAAGGGTGCTAAGAGCCTTCTTCACCTCGTGAAAGTACCTTTCACTTTCATCACTCCACAGGAGCTCCTCAGAGTGGGTAAACTATTGGAGTGGAAATACTAATTGGGAGAGGAGATGAATGAACCGTTCCATATATCGCACCTTCTGAATGAAAGAGGTTAGTTGCTTCACAAAAGATGGTGATGGCACCGCCAATAGGGCCTTAACTTTGTTTGGATCTGCTTCAATGCCTCTCTCACTTACGACATGCCCTAACAAAGTTACACTACTTTCACCAATGCAACACTTCTCATGGTTTAACTGCCTCCCCATTTGTGTGAGGTGGTTGAAAGCTTCATCCACCTTCCCTAGATGTAGAGCCTTATAACTATAAATACAAAAATCATCAATAAAGACCCTGATGGATTTTCCAAAATATGGCTAGAAGACATAATTCATGAATCACTGGAAGGTAGCTGGGGCATTTGTTAATCCAAATGGCATTACTTTGTAAGCAAAACACCCCCAAGGCATAATGAAGGTGGTCTTTTGTTGATCCTCCTTAGCTATTTAGATCTGAAAATAACCTGAATACCCATCACAAACAGTGTATCTCTCATGCCCGGCCACCTCGTTGAGTATTTCATGCTGAAATGGAAGAGGAAAGTGATCTCTCTTTGTTACAACATTTAGCGGCTTGTAGTCCACACAAATCCTCCATTTTTCATTCTTCTTGGGTGTTACCACTACAAATGAAACCCACTCTGAGTCCCCTATTGGATAGATGAAACTTTCCTTCAAAAGTCACTGCACCTCAATGAGTAGAGCATTTTGTTGAACTAGTCCCAACCATCGTAGTTGCTGCACCACTGGCCTTGCTCCCTCTTTTAGATTAATGTGATGTTGTACTGCTGTCACACCTGTGATGTGTTCATAATTAGAAATAAAAAGTGCAGAGTGTTTTATCACCACTTCCATGTAGGCTGCCTTCTCCTCAACTGATAGATCCTTAGCCAACATTTTTTCTAACCCCTCATTCTCGACCTTTGGAAGCTGCTGCAGAATTTCACTACTAGAAGGCCCTTTTAATGTAATCCCCATCACTTCTCGAGAGCTTTCTTCCTCCTCATTAGAAGACTCTCCCTCTGTCATAGATGACCAACCCTCGCTGGAACTCCATTCATCAGCGGTGGTCTCTAACACAAGATCCTCTTGTTGGCCCTCCTTCATGTTGTAGATAGTGCTCTTCCATTTTTTCTGCAACCCCTTTTGTGGCCGTAGCTCTAAAGCCCCTATCTCCCAATCTTGTTTGGCTTTCATTCCCGTTAGCCATGGCCGCCCGAGAATGAGCAGATAGTCGTCCCCCTTCACTGGCATCACATACATGTCAAGCTCCAATTGCACTCCACACACCTTTACCTTGACTTTCTTTATAACTCCCAAACAATTTACTACTACATTGTTAGCCATTTTGGCCCCAAATTTAGTAGTTTCATTTACCTCTAATCCCAAACAATGCATCAACTTTTCTATCATGACACAAATCTCTGCACCTCCATCCACATATGTCTTTGACACTCTCTGCCCATTGATTTTGACTTCCACTAGAGGCACAATATCTTTCATCTTTCTAGCCTGGATTGCATTCACATGTCTATTCTTCATGGGTCTAATGCTTACCATCTTTGACCATTGTCGCCGCACTGTTGGAGATAGATGTAGTAATTGTGGCCATGAAATTTTTGGCCCTTGATCCCTCACATCAGCAAGCAAATCATAAGCTCTAGTACCTTTACCTAGGGAAAAATCATCTAGCTCAATGTGAGCGTGAGCGAGCCCTCCTTTTTTTACTGCTGCGTGTCTTTGCAGCCTTTGAAGACTCTGCCTCCTCTTCCATATTTTCAACCTCCTTTGGTGGTGTAGGCTCCATTCTCTCAATTCTACGGGCTTTCTTCACCGGCATTGTTTCAACCTCTACTACTTTGATGGCCTTTCCTTTGACATCACTCTCATCCAAACTAATCATCTTGACATCACGATTCTCTGGCAGCTGGACAGGCAAGGGTGACACCTCTGCAAGTGGTCGAGGATGCTGGAGAACTTGAACCGGCGGTGGAGGCCCTGGATTCAGTGGAACAAGCCTCTTCCTAGGTGGTGTCACTTGTTGTCCCCTCCTTGGTTGGAACCCATTTCCTAGAAAACGCCTGGGATGAGGGCAAAAGTACATACCATGGCCAATCTCCCCATAATTATAGCAAACATACTCTCTTTCTTGTCTCCTTGGACCTCGATTGCCTTCATTTATGAGGGGAGGGAGCCGTACTCCTTGCACCAAATTTAACGAAAGGCTTTCAAGTTGATTAGTAATGCATTGTAGGAGCTCTTACTGTGGCATCTCCAGTTCAGGTGGGGCCTCTACTATTTCTCTAGGTCTTGGCGTGGTTGGTAAAATCTGTATGGGCTCAACTCCCCCCTTCAACTGGGCTTGATATTTCAATTTTCTATCTTTCTCCTTGGCATAAGTGATTGATTCTTCATAGGATGTGGGAAACTTTCCTTTGACCTTCTCCCTTAGTAGAGGATGGAGTTTGGCTAGAAAACAATCTTTCTTAAGGCAATCAAGTACTCTTTCTCCCTCGGCAAAGGAGGTTGCCCATTTATCGCACAATTTTATAAACATGCCTTCATATGCTTGGTACTCCCTTGGTAAGGTTTGGCAAAGATCTAAGATTTGTCTCCAAATATCTTCAAGTGGCTCTGTATCTTTGTACTTGTGCATGAATGCGGTCTTGAGATCCTCCCAATTACCCCTTGTAGCCTCCAAGAGAGCTTGATACCACACTCGAGCATCACCCTTTAGAACTAAAGAGAAGGCCCGTACTTTGGTTGCTTCATCGTCTCGGCCTATAACTAGGAAGGCCATTTCTAAGTCATCCAAAAAGTCTAGAGATTTCTCCCCTTTGTGCCCAAAAAAGCTTGGAAAAGTCATAATAGAAAGATGTTGAACTAGCTCAATACAAAATAAAGATGAACATGTTTAGGCCCAAGTCATATCTTATTAAGCATAGAATAAATGGATTCACAGATGCATTAATCTCAGCAAGACGATGAGGACCCAATAAGCCCCTTATAATATTTTGAAACCTGAGCTTTGTGCTAACAATTATATGCATGGTTTGTCTAGCAAGTGGACGGATAGGTCCATACAAATTCCTATGCTTCATGGGATACACTTAGAGTAGAATGAACATGTGCACATTAAAGGAGATGTTATAATCCAAAATAGGGAGTATTATGGGATTAGGGGACAACAAGATCTCTCTCAACCTCTTAGCTCCAAAATAGAAGACCGACCTTTGCTAAAAATATATCTTTCTATTAATACACACATCCACCCGAATGTTTTGAACCGATTGAAAGTTGTAGAAAGTAGGAGTAGTCATTTACGTATTAACTAAAAAATTTTCACTACAAACTTTCATGAAGCGTGTTGTTGAAGCTATGGCCTCTTAGATCCCACCATTCAAGAGTCGCAAAGGATTTTCTCACCACTGATTAGCGTAGCTTTGGTATGACCATCATCAGCATTGTAAAGTTCATAGGCTTCAATAGCTACCTTCTCAATTACTTTGAGTCTTCTTGCTAGTAGTAGTTGAAGCGTATCACCATATGTAGCCTCTTGCCAATACCGCACACCATTGATGTATAACTCCCCCTCCAAAAACTTGTTAATCCCTGAATTTGAAAGCGCCTTCACCACTCAAAGATGAAGCTCCTTAGGGAGTGTCTTTACACTAGACACCAAGCACTCAACACAATGCTTTGACCTAGAGACTTGATGAGAGTAAGATTTTTCTTGAAGCAAAGAATGGTGTTTGTAATTAACTTGCTTTATCTGCATACGTGCCGTTTGTCAATAAAGATCCTTCTTCTCTTGAGCTTCTTTTGGAGACCATAGTGGTACTCTTGAGCAGTGAATCCTTGGAATAGGGTTTGATGAAGATTCCTCCTTAGTGATTCCTTGACAAACACTCGTTGAAGAAGAGGACAACTCCTTAGATGTGCCTTTCTTTATAGAAGTTGTAGAGCATAGCTTGAGAACTCCTTAGCGAGGGTACAAAAAATGAGGGATGAAATGATGAACAGGTTGCCTCTTACCCATATCCAACCTCCCATCCTCACTAAGAGAACTAAAGAGAGGCACCACCTAGCCAAAGGGAGGATAGGCTAGGACATCCCTTTTCCCAAAGAGAATCAAAAGGACCAAGATACAAATTTACAAGAGAGAATATATGTACTAGACACTCTATTAGAATATGAGAGAGGGGGATGAGAGGAGAGGGAGACAAGAGGAGAAGAGGTAGAGGAAGCTCGTCATTATGTATTCATGGAATGAGAAGATGAGAAGAGAGAGAGACAAGAGGAGAAGAGGTAGAGAAAGCTTGCCATTATGCTACATAACAAAAGAACTTACTCATAGCTTACCTCAAAGAGATGGACTAGCATGAGGGTATTCTAGAGTACTCTCATGTGCTTGTCATTGTCCTTCTCTCCCTTTCTCCCATTCTCCATGGGCTCTTTATATAGCCTCCATGAGGGATTAGATTAAGCTAATCTTCTTGATTAACATAATCCTAGATGATGTATGGCATCTTCGAAAATATGGAGAATAGTGGATGGGACAAGTCTCCACCTTGGTCATCATGCAAGAAGCCAAGGGTGGTGGTAGACAAAATAGAGAAATGGAGCTAGATTACAAGAGGTGGGTATCCAAAGCACATTATTATAATATATTTACAAGAAGGATAGAATGGAAAGTTGATGTGGTGAAAGAGAGAAGAAAATTGCATGTAGCCAGCAAACTGTGCTATCGTAACTTCAAATCGGTAAAGAATCTGAAAAAAGTTTCTTCTGCAACTTTGTAGACTAGGTCAAAATCGATCGGGTTATGCAAGAACTTTCTTGAAATTCTCATTTCTTGGGGAGTTATTGAGATTATAAAAAATTACTTTCAAAAGCTGCTTTGACTTTAGTCCCTCATATATATATATATAAATACATATAAGCATGTGACAGAAGGGGTCCATGCTTGTAAGCTTTTGTGTAAGATCCAAACAACACCATTATGTGGATATTGACTTGTGTACTAGGGTAAGGTGTCCTCTAATGATGGTGATAGATTCCAAATCTTAGTGATGTAGGTGGAACCCATGTGTAGTTGGAGGCTAGTCCTTTGAAAAATCTATGCACTCACTCAACTCCTAGGTGTAATCCATTTTCATCTTCACTAAGATAACCATCCCTTTTACCCTTTACATTGACATCCCTCCTAAGAACTTGTTCCCCCCATTTGCTAGAGTTATCATAATCGAGAAGCAATGTAGCATACCTAGTGCTTGAAGAGTAAACCCAAAGTGATATGGTAAAGCTCTTGATAGGGGTTTTGGCCAAATTTTGTGGTAGAAATCTAGTTTGTAAAAAACCCGGATCAACATGCTCAGGAAGGAGTTAAGAGTCTTCATAGAAGACTTGTGTGTTCACTGGATGGTGTCCCTATATTGTCCCACTCTGAATCCCTTAAAGTGCTAGTTCTGGGTAAGGCACGGATGCATCCTAGGGTACATAGTGTCGAAAAATGGCATTGCCACAGAATTTTTGAAATTCAGGGTCATTGTTAATCTTCCATCCCCAACCAACTATAAGGGAGTTCAATTCTTCTTAGGTCATATGGAGTATTATCAGCGGTTTGTGCTGAATTATGAATTGATTGCTAGACCTCTGTACAAACTGTTGATTATATTTGAATGGACTAAATAATACCAATGCGCATATGAGAAATTGAAAAAGGCTCTGACCACAACATCAATTCTACGAGCACCAGATTGGACCATTACCTTCCATGTGCATATTGATGCTCTGAAATTTGTTGTGGGGGTAGTGTTGTGCCAACCTGGTGAACACAATCTCAACTTTTAAGTGAGCTTTGCTAGCAGACAACTCACTGAGATTGAGATGAAGTACTCAACGATAGAAAGAGAAGGTCTGGCCATGGTATTTAGCGTGAAGAAAATTTGGCATTATTTATTAGCCACGCCTTTCACTTTCTTTGTGGACCATCAAGCCTTGCTATATTTAGTAAACAAACCTTGTGCTACAAGATGCATAGCTTGATGGCTCCTTCTGCTTTTAGAATTAGTCTTTTCCGTGTTTGTATGAAAAGAAAAGCATCAATACATAATCGTCCATATGTCACGCATCCCCACGGGAGAGGCCACTGGACAAGGCATTGCTGATGAGTTGCTAGATACGCACTTGTTTAGCCTATCCATCAAGAGAGATTTATTTTGAGCCGACTTGATGCCATATTGAGCAGACAACATAATCCAAGTGCTTGAGCATGGACTACCTGAACGACTGATAGAGAAAGCCCAAGTTAGGCAACTTACCTCAAGATCCAACCCTATTAGTTGATAGCAGGCTAGCTATATAGGCTAGGTCAAGATGAATTGTTGCGGAGATGCATATGCGAGCATGAGATGCATGATGCGCTCTCAAAGGAGCACATCAGAATTGCTAAAGGACACTTTAGCGGAAATACGATAGCCTGCAAGATACTGCAATCTCAATTGTGGTGGCCCACACTTTTTCACAATGTGGCATGATTCGTTAAGCACTGTGACAAGTGTCAGTGGACAAAGGTTCTGATTAGCAAGGATCAGATGGAGCTAATCCTTCGAAAAATGGGGAATTGACTTCATAGGATCCATTAGTCCTGTGGCACAATACTTGCAAGCCAAGTATATCATTGTAGCCATTGACTATCTAACGAAATGGGTAGAAGCAAGAGCTACGAGAAAGAGTGACGCTAGAATGATTGCCAAGTTCCTGTGGGAGTAGGTAATCTCATGATTCAGCTGCCCCATCAAACTGGTTAGCGACCAAGGCACACACTTCATTAATGAAGTGATTGCACATCTTCTATCCACCTTTCTAATTATCTATCAAAAATCCTCACCATACTACCCTCAAGAAATGGCCAGGCGGAATCCACAAATAAAATTCTAGTAAATGTCCTGACCAAGGTAGTCTTTGCTTTGCATAGTGACTGGGATAACAAGTTGATGTCAGCCTTGTGGCCTTACAGCACAGCCTATAAAACAGTTGTAGGTCACATGACTGTAGGCTTGATGCCTTTTAGGTTGACCTATGAAATTGAAGCAATTCTACCTGTAGAGTTCTTCGTTCCTAGCTTGAGGATTGCACTTCATGAATGATGGGATGGGAAGGAGGCATGGACGGAACGTCTAGTTGAGCTCGGACACCTCTCGAAAACTTGATTTCTAGCTACCCATGTGCTCATATGCAAGAAAGCATGACGCAAAAGCTGGTTTGACAAGCATGTCAAGCTGCGTGACTTTGAATAGGGAGACTTAGTGCTCTTGTACTCTGTTAAGGGGCATAAATAGAAAATTAAGTTTAAAGATCTAGGACCTTTCAAGGTTTGTGCCATTAGCCGAACTAGTAATGCCAAACTTGAGACTCTGGAAGGAGAGGGCATAGGCTTTTTCAATGGCAGTCGCATCAAGAAGTACTACCCTCTCATGCATCCTCTGCATGAACCACCAATGTTAGAACCCCCTGTCAAGGTACGAGTAGCCACAATCATGGAGATTGATGATAAAAATGAGGAAGACGTGGAACATGTGTACCTTTGCCGGTCACTGCCAAGAAATGCACTTTCAACGCCTTGATCGACGAGGGAGCAGACTTCAATGTCTTAACCCACGATCATTGGACCCACATTGGCAAACCACAATTATAGCCCACTACCACCAAACTAAGCCCATATGGGGGTTGATCATACACACTCCTAAGGAAGTGCAGGACTGCAGTTTCTATCAAGTCTGAGAGCATACCAATGATCTTTTATGTGTTACCAAACACTAAATATGTAGGCACAGAGTTGCTGCTAGGTCGAAAAGCATGCTCACTATAATGTCGATTATGAGTCGTAGCGTATCCACCTAGCCATTGGAAATGTCCGCATAGTAGCAGCTTTCAGCAAGGGCTGCACGACTCCTATGAGATCCACAAAGCCACTGGTAGAAACACTTGCAACTAAGTCTAAGGAGGGGGGTTGTGACTTGTTACAACCTTCCAAGCCTCTATGTGAGCAACCCGCTAAGGCCAAAGCCAATGCCCATGAACCCTAGTTCAGATGGGTACCTAAACATCAGAGCCTTCCATCGAGGAGCAATCGACCATGCCTTCGCAAGTCTAAGAATGAAACCTTAAAACCTAGGAGGCCAAGACAAAACTACATATAGCAATGTACGGTCAAGCCGCGATGGGTTTCTAAGACCCTATTGCAAGTGCAAGGCTATTATGAGGGTAATGCCTGGATATGGATGCCTAAGGCTAAAACAACCAAAGGCATTGATCAAATGCCTCCCTCATGCTTAACCATACCTAGCCATACAGCATGTCAAGGCCTAAAGGTGCATAAGCCTTGAGACACCAAGCCCATAAACTCACAACTGATTATGCCCATGAAGACTGACCAAGTCTATCGGCCCAAATCTCAGCTTGCTACTCCCAAACCAGTACCACATAACTCTACCAAGACTCAGGAAACTGCATCCACAGGTAGGAGTGCCCATTAGTAGTCCAGTCCCAGCCCCATTGTGCAAGGGACCCAACCGTAATCTCAAGAACAACCAAAACCACAACCATCTATTGCCAAACTCTCTAGTTCTGTCAAACCCCAACCACCCGTAGGCCTTATACTCTCTTATGAACGGAAATCATTCTTGACACTGGCCACAGATCTAGCCAAAGACACAGGGGATAACGTGATTGCTTGCCTTAGATGCTTAGATGCCACATCCATGTTGCTGGCTCTGAGCTATGACCACTTGGACTTGGACCTATTGCAAGAGCCCTTAGCAAGCAAAGTTACGATGCCTTGTTCATGGGACACATTTGAATCCACATTCGTCAAAGCACCCCACTCAACTTTGCAGAGTTGCTTAGCACTAAGATATATAGAGAGAAAGCCATCAAATAGCGTCTCATTACATCATACAACAAGCAAGCTACTTCTACTATCACTGACCAAGAAATCGAGGAGTTGAAATAGCTTATTGAAACTGAATCCTCGTTCTTACGGAACTGGTACGCTTTTCGATTGCAATGGGAACTTGAAGGATGCCAAATAATGACCAACATTGAGTAGTGACATGCAATCAAGACATCGGAGTATGACCCAACTTATGTTGCGCCAACCTCGTATAGGGTGTTAACAACTATTTGTGGCCGACCCATGGAAGAGCACATCAAAGGACACCCTTACCTCGATCGCCTCCTGACCGAGGAAGAGTTACATATTGCTAGCCGTGTTGATTCCGGTGACTTCCTAATGGATGTCCTTACTTACATCACACATGTAGGCAATCGATCCTTCAATCTAGACCACGAAGCTCAGTTGGAGTACAATCCAGACTTCTATGCTTGGTTCATGCGAATGTAAACACTCGACCCGTATGCTGAATGCATTTGGCCCGCTAACCTTCAATCCTAGGAAGGATTCTTCTCAAATTCAGAAGGGGAGGGGGTAAGGCGAGTCAAATCAGAACCAATCAAAATCAAGAAAACACATAAACACATAAGAAAAAATACACCACTGTGAAAACCTCAATCTACACTTAAATGCAAAAAGGAAAGAAACATGTTAACTTGTGATTGGGGAAAAATGTCACCAAAATCTTGAAATAAAGGGTAAAAAGTCTGAAAGGAAAGTTTATTTTGGAGCTTAAAATTTTTCACTCAACAAAATGAAGTCTTTCTTTTCGAAAAATAATTGTTTTGAAAGCACTAATGGGAATCATGGTTCATGATAGGAATGAAAGATGTCGCAGTAAGATTGTGCTCACCGACTCCCTTTCACGAAGGAGGAGAGGATGCAGTACAACATCAGCTTAGAAAATCGTGCTTATAATCAGTTGAAATTTTGTAGTATCCACAACCTCGAGGAGGTGGTAGCCAAGGAGGAGGCTACAAGGAGAGTGGTGGAACAGTGTAACCTCTCGTAGTACCTAGAGAAGTTTGTGCAGGAGCCTAACCACACAAAGTGTGTAGAATTTTTGAGAATGTACAACCCAGATCAAGAATGTGGAATGGTGACTATGGGAGGAGGGGAGAATGCTATACAGGTGCAGGTGCCATTGAACTAGGCCTTGGTGGAGAAGGCACTGGGGTTGGAACCTAAGGTGGAGAAGAAACATAAGAGAGATGTGTATGCTATGCTAAAGATGAAGAGGGAGGATGTTTTGACAAATGACAGCATCAACATACAGGATATCCCCAATGCTGAGGCCCGCATGTAGGAAAAATTGGTGCACTCACTCTTCTCTAGCAAGTGCTATAATTCCCTCATACACCAAATCAATGTGTCTGTGTTGGAGAATGTGGCAGCCCACACCTTGGATGAGGTATACTAGAACGACTACATGCGCAAGACTATAGACCAAGCAGCCA
Organism: Lygodium microphyllum; assembly: GCF_053477565.2. NCBI lineage: Eukaryota > Viridiplantae > Streptophyta > Polypodiopsida > Schizaeales > Lygodiaceae > Lygodium > Lygodium microphyllum. The sequence goes on from NC_141161.1 coordinate 65,231,725, forward strand.
AAGCACTAGCCCTAGGCAGCAGACCGGTAGATGGAGAGTCCCCAGCCTCTAAAAGTACAAAGAGAAAGAAACCTTCCTTGAAAGCATCTTTCATCGGATATGGAAGTGTGATAACAGCCATCATCCACTAGGTTGTAAAAAAAGCTTAGCAAGGAGAATAAGGAGAGGATGAGACTCTAGATAGGTCGCTGATCCACCAAGAGAAAGAGCCATTGAGCGATAGGATAGAAACTGAGACAGAGAAGGAGAATCAGAGGGTTCAATCCAGAAGGAAAAAAGCAAAGCCCACTAAAAAGACAGCTCAGAAGAAGAAACAAGATGAGGGCAGGAGGAAGGAAAAAGAGGATCTAGAGAGAGTCAAAAGGGAATCCCTAACAGAGGTTGAAGAGAGGGAGAATAAGAAAAAGGAAGAGGCAGAGGAGTTGAAAGAGGAAGCCAGAAAAGCCAAGAAGGAGTTGGAAAAAGAGACTGAAGAGAGGAAGAAGAAAGAGAAGGAAGAAGCTAAAAAGTTGGCAGAAGAATCAAGGAAAACAGAGGAAGAGAGAGAGAGAAGAGCTACGAAAAAGGAGGCGGAGTTGAGGAGAAAGGAGGAGGAAGACATGGCCAAAGCAACTCGCTAGTCCATAGAATAGCAAAGCCGACTCGATGACCTAGGGACTTTAAGTCCACCTAGGGATGAGGGACCTGGCTCAAGCACTCATGTACCCAAAGTCATACCACCTATGGTCATCGAAGGCAAGGGAAAGGATCCCATCCATCCCATCCCGCCTCTCTTGGTGCCCACTAGCGAAGCAACCACTCTCACTCTCCAAGCATCCCGACTAGCGCCGATGTAAACAATTTTGTGGCTTGGATGCATTACTTCATTAATAAGGAACTGGCCCAATGAAAGAGTGTCAAGACTATGGCCATTGGGCAAAAAAGACCAGCCATAGATGTCGCGAGTCTAGGCAGGATCCGAAACACCAAAAGGTGGAAGCTTCGACCACTCCAATCCCTACTACTATGACATCACCATCAAACTCTGATGACTATGTTGCTGAACTGCTCTCTCAACTAGAGAAGGCAAAGGAGGAAAGAAAGATAGTGGTGGTCGAGTTGGAAGCAAAAAAGGAGTTAGTGGCAACCTTCCAGATTGAAAAGACAAGGAAAATAGCTATGCAACAAAAGGAGATCTTTGATCTAAAATAGGAACTAAAGGCCAAAGATGACAAGAAGGAAATCTTGTGACAACGACTCGGAGATGAAAATCAAGAGCTAGTGAAAATGCAGATAGGATATAAACTTTTAATCATGCAACATGAGGATTTGGCAGCAAAAACAGATCGGATCAAACAAGGCATGGAAGAGTTTGCCAACAAGGGAAGAAGAAAGGAAGCAAGAAGAAGAGAAACACCACAAAGAGATGGAAACCATGACCAAAAAGTTGAGCCTTGAAAGAAAAGAGCAGGGAGAATGAGCAGGGAATTGGAAGACCAGGAGCAAAGACTCATGGCCCTGGTACAAAGACAAGGAGAAAGTATGGAGGAGATGAAAATGAGAGCCGAAGAGTGGGCATGCCAAAATGAATGAAGAGTGAAAACCTTGGCGCGTCGCCTTGCTCTCGTGGAAAAAGAGAAAGTTCTAGTAGAAAGTAGAGCAGAGGCAGCCCAAGTGGGCTTCAATACTCAACAATGAGCTTTCCTGAATACTATGATGGATGCGACTCACACGGAGGAAGGGAGTCCATTGAGGTGGTAAAGAAGAAGCCGAGCATAGCACACATAGCTCTACAAGCAAGGCTACACATGCCACCACAACCCGTTGCAGTTGGCTTAAGCATTGATGTACAATGCAAGTACTTGTTGTTGACTGGCCTAACCCCCTAGGAGACTGATGCACTGGGGTTTTTAGAGGAGGTACACCAAGAAGATCACCAAAGGGGTGAAGCTGAACTGCAATTTGACAGGGGCAAATTCAAAGAAGTGATCCCACAATCCCCTTCACCCCACTATGAAGAACAATAGTAGTCAATAGACACATCCGCGGAAAGAAAAATTGCCCTGAGAGAAAAGAGAAAGAAAATGGTGGAAGAATCCAGACAAAGATTGAGGGCCAAACCTATGGCATAGCCATCTGCACCTCTTCCACCATGCCCAAGTGACCTGCCGGCTAGCTTCCATGCAAAACTCGTAGTCTGGGAGAGACAAGAAAAAGAGAAATAACCTTTTAACTTCAGCTTCATCCTCCCCAATGGCATGCGCAAAGTCATTTCCCTTAAAGTTGTGGAAGAGGTGATGGGCGTTGGAAGCCGGCTAGGCCAACAATGGTTGGAAGAAAGAGAGAAGAATCCTACCTTTTTGGGGCACCGAGGATGCGGAGTATTGGCAAAATAAGGTTTTTGAAGTGCCTCAATTTGTGCCCGGATACGAGTGCTAGCCACTGTGACGGAGATGCATTTGCGACGACAATGTGTTCTCCTGGATGGCTTTTTATAATACCCTCCCCTTTGAGAGAAACAACCCCACCTTCATGGCGTATCGTCATAGGGTAGGAGTAGATTTTGATACAAACACCCATGGTTATGACTTCCCCATCATATATAACCCCCGTACTACTACCTTAGCACAAGCCCTCACTTTCACCTTGGATAGCCTAGATGCTACCATGACCCACTTCATTGCTGACTTCTCCTCTTGTCTCAATCCCGCCTTCATTACCACATGAAACTACCTTAGGCTATTAAAAATCTTACTTAAGTAGGACCCCACCCCGGCAAAATGTGGTCTTCCCCCACTCTTTTTTTATCCTAATGCCATAGATAGCTTCGCAATGACCTGTCTAATGATGCGAGCCAGCCTTCTACCTTCCTTCTGCCTAGCTATTCTCGAGGATATAAGTGATGGCCAATTCACTCGTTGTAACCACCCATTCCTCTCCACCACCTCTCTCCATGTCCACTTGAACCTTAAGGGTTACATGTAGAGCTGGAAATATTTGAGACACTCCATTAAATCCCCTTCCCCACCACATTCTAATGATGATAACTAGCAATTATCTACTGCTTGAATCATGTAACTCAAAAAAAAAGAAAAAAAAGGAAAAGCAAAGAAAAGAAAAGAGAAGGCCAGACACAAAGACAACAAACAAATAACAATGAAAGGAGCGTGCAACACGTCCAAACACAATTCGCGGCACATAGCTCACAGTCACTACACCTAGGGGTCCTCAAGTTAGGCACGTCTGGTGGCCTCAGTCGGCCGCCTCCATTCCTAACCCCCTAGCCCTTTTTGACTCCCCACTTCATGCTTAGGACACCTCAAGGGCAAGACATACATAGGGAGGTAACACTCACCTATGGTTAGACCTATCACCCTAAGCTACACACACCGCACCTCCCTTCACACGAATGTGGTCCTTAAGTGTGGGACATCACCTAGGTTTGCCTGTGGCTAGACCTAGCTCCCTGTTCCACTAGCACAAGCACATAACACTGTACGGTGAGGTAGATAGTCCCCTTAGGTAGATCACTTTCTACTTTCAAGTACAACAAGATGCTGCAAACCACCAACTTCAGAGGTCTGCATCATGCACTCGACATACCTTGGGTTCTCCATCCAAATCATTGCAAAAGCTTCCCAATCAACGGAGTCCACATGTGGCCCTATCATCATCCCACCAACCACTTTCCCAGAGCCCACCCTTCCATAACAAAGAGCTTGAAGTGCCAAGGGACTAGCACCCATCTCAGAGGGGGGTAATGTTAATCTCAATTTGAGATGGCAGAAATATGAAGCAAAGAGTAGAAAAAGGACAAAAAAAGAGCAAAGGCACAGAGGCAGCCCCTAAAGCTAAGCTGAGGCAAAAACTGCAATTTTAAATGGAAGGCACCTCAAAAAACTCAAAAAACTCTTGTAAAAGAGCATTAGGCTCCCTCTTGTGCCATTTGTAAAAGAATAGACATGTGTAGGCTTAAGGCGTGAGGCAAGAAGAGGGAAATAAGAAAAAGGACCTTGCGACAACAGCTGATCATGTAAAAAGGGATGGGTGCCCATGGGATTTTAAGGCTTGTATATAAAGTTCAAAAAGTAAATGGAAGCTCATTCTTTGGTGTGTGGCTAACAAGAGTCCTCTCTTCTCTTCTTCTCTTCACCTTGCTTGTGTATGTGCTCTTGGGAGAGGGAGTGTGAGAGTATAAGGGAGTGAGTGTGTGGGAGTGAGGGATCAAGCTCTTCACCATCTCCTCTTCTCTTCTTCTCTTCTTCTCTTCTCGTGCATGCATGGCTATGATGGATGGAGCTTGATGAAGGATGCTTGAGGATGCTTGAGCTAGCATCTAGGATCGTGGACCTATCGATGTGTGCGAGGGATGAGGCAACTCATTTCGGCATCAAGGTAAGCTCACTACACTCGTAGGTTCGAAGGCGTGTTGGCTAGGTGAGAGATAGCAATTAGAGCTTGCTTGAAATGCTTGAAACAATAAGCGGTCCGGGGGTCTTGGCAGTTGAGTGTGAGCTCCCTCCACACATGGCAAAATTTGTAACCATGATTTTCAACGAGGCAATCTTGCCTCTGAAGTGTCTTATAGGAGGCAAGCGGCATCTAATAGCAATATTATGAGCATAATAAGAGAAATGGAATTTAGCATGTCAATTTCTCACATGGTTGGCATGATTGATGTATTGGCATGTGTACTTATGGAGTTTGATGAAACCAAGATGGCAGCTAAAGTGATAGATGCTATCTCGATAGAACAAAGCACTTGCCAAACACTTGACATCTCATATGGATTAATGGTACAACCATGCATCTTGGAAGCTCTCATCAATCTTTATGGTAATGTTGTTTTGCAAGAGGGTTTAGCAAATGTACACAACAAGCATATATTGGCTACATCTATTGCTATGGCTGATACAGTAACTCAACAAGACTTATTGCGATCATGGATAAATTTGTACATCAATGAGTATAGCCAATCACTCTCTTATGGGCAGCATTATCTATATGGATAGCAATATGACTATGAGCAACATTCCTTTACTTCTCAGTCACGTGCTTATTGTGAGTACCATAATGGACAACATTATGATTATTCTGTTATTGATCTACATAGTGAGATGATGTGGGCAACATTGTGTCTAAAGCTAGTAGCGATCAACATTTAACCAGTGATGATCGGATTAGAGAATTGCATGTTCACGGATTATGTTATAGATGTGCTAAATTGATATACTCCAATCACAAAGATATATGTAGAGAAAAGAATGCAAATATATTCTTGGTATTTGAATATTCAGATGAAGAGGATGAAGATAGTCATGTTGAGAAAAAATTTGATGTCGATCAAGAGGAAGAGAAAGGTTTTAAAGTTGTAGCCTATGATGTTTTGACGAGGAATACCATGACCATGGGCATCTATTTGACTTAGTTGCTTATACTTTTGTGGATTCACAAGTACATGCATATTATTTCATGAATGATGATACCTATGCTTTGGTGGTTATGACTTTAATGCATGGATGAGAAGTCACCTTTCCTTTTGACTTGGGATGCTAAGGGCTAGAATTAATTCTCTGCATGGACTAGCATTACTTTGGGAATGATGTCCTTACCTTCAAGAATTTTGAGACAATATCATGCTAACTAGTGGGCTTTGTTTCATTGCAGAACAAATCTCTGTTTTGGGCTAGATTTAATGACAGAATTATGTTAGAGATGTGTAAGTCATATGAACTAAAAGTACTTAAAGAGAGCTTCATTTGGAGCTATAGCATGTCTACTTAAAATCTACCAATCCAGAGTTTATATAGATTTAGAATAGCAAGGTCTATAGTAGACAACACAATGTCTCCATCTGGGAGGAGCACTTAATGACAATATTTTGATCCAAGATTTCATTTTTATATTTTCAAATGGATGTTAATACTTTTCACTTGATTCTTAGCCTCTAGTTGACCTTCTTTAGTGAATCCTTGAAGATTGGGCCAATTTATTTTCAGTCTATGCGCATAGTACTTTGCTCCTTTCCACCACTTGGCCAATTGTACTGAGTTTCATTTTTGTTTTTGAGGACAAAAACATTTGAGTGGGTATGGAATGTAAAGAGATGCATTAAGGGAATATAAAAAGGGTAGGACATATGTATAGGATATCATTTTTTAAGACAATACTACAACTTTATCCTTCTTCTTTCTAGCTCCTATCCTTTCATGGCTACCAACCCATCTCTCTCCTTCTTTCTTGTCTTTCTCTCTCCGTTTCTAGAATTGCTCTCTCCTCATCTAGTATTTCTCTCTCCTATGCACTCTTCTTTTCTCTTTCTTGCAAACTTCTCTCTCCCCTCAAGTCTCTTCACATGACCAAAAACCCCTTTTGTAAATTTAATCCTATAAATTTTACTAAATATAATACCCTTTCTTTTAAACTCACGTGATATCTTACATATTATATAAGGTGCACCACTTGGGCCCCCCGCCTAGAGTCTTGGTTCTTGCCTTTATACTATTTTGTGCCTCTTTCTTCTAGCAATATCAATGTCTAATTACTTTTACATTGGTCCATGGATTTCCTACATATTTCTTTAGCTAATACTAATGGTTGTCCTTAAAATATCCCATGATACAAGGAATGAATGTAATAGAAAGACCGGCTTAATCTCATCTCCTAAATTCAATTTCTACACTTGTATTTGGTTGAATATTATGTTGAACTCATTGATGTGGAAGGCAATATTGGTAACCTCATTTGTCTACAACTCAAATAGTTGCTTCATTAGGTACTCAAATAGTAGACTTAGACAATGCATCTAAAGCATTCAACTCCATCAATGTGTTTTGATAGTAGACTTAGCCAATGCATCCAAGGCATCCAACTCCATCTAGTCATCTTATAGGTCTTGCATCTATGCCTCTTATAGGCCTCAACTATTTCTTTTATATTAAGACATTCTAGATTTGCTCTTTCCACAAACTAAAGTTTGTACCATCAAATTTCTTGATGGTAGAGTTCCTTGTCCATAGAAAATGATGAAGCCATTTTCACAAACTATAACAAATTTTCAAGGAGAAGCAACCAACAAATCAAAAAATTACACAAAAAAGGCATAGTTTTTATAGCAACTGCTCAATATAACCAAAATGAAGCATAAGCCAAATGAACCATTCATAAGGAATAAGGCATATAATACTATCCAAATGCAATGAAAGTCACAAATTGTATGTCACAACTAATTGTATATGCAACTTGTATACTTCAATAGTACACATATCACAATCTTTCCTCCAATAAACAATTCTTGCATACAACAACAACAAACAATACAATCCAAAATTGCCATATTGCAATCTTGAAACCTTAATAAAACAGAGGTTGTAGATTGTATTAGATTGTAGTCTACAATCTAATATAGCTTGTATCCAACAACTTGTTACATGTTACCTTAACTTAGTAACCTATGTATAGTGTCTATACAATGGATGCTATAACATGTGACCTAATTTACAAGTTTTGAACAATATGTGTAGAATTGCAAAAAAGCCAAAATAATATGTGGCCTTAGATTTTAAAAAAAGGAGCAAACCATGGGCTCACCTTGAGAAATTTTCAATCTCTTTGTGCACATTGAATCTCATCCAAAATGGAGATTATAAAGATATCTACTGCTAGCAATATTGTGGCTAGAGACTCTTGACCACTTTGATATGAATTGATGGAGCTATAGGGAGCATGGTGAATATATATATGTATATATATTCATGTGTGTGTGTGTGTGTGTGTGTGTTAATATGAGTTGACAGAGCTGCGTAGAGCATGGAGAATATATATGTGTATGTGTATGTATATGTGTGTGTGTATGGATGTGTATATGTGTGTATAAATAAATAAATATATAGAGATGATGCCTTTTTCTTAGTACCTCAGTATCTCTCTTGTGAGTAGCACCTTATTGCTTTATCAATCAAAGAATAGTGAATGCATGTGTATTTATATAAGTAGGGTTTATGAGTAAGATGAGTGGCCAGCCGTATTGGCATTTACCCCAACATAGTGCTCATGTGAAACATGTGAGGTTCATTGAAAATGACAATTATCTCCCTCATCAAAGAGAAAAATAGAGCAATATATTTCTCTATATTATCTCTAAAATCCTTATTGATATTAAAATACCAACAAATAAATTTTTCCCTTTGATACTTAGGCCTTTAAAAACTGATTTCTCTTTGAGGAGGACACATTCCCACCGTGTTGAGATGGCAAGCTCAACACATGCATACATTGATGATGGACCACATGCTTAGATGGGTCCACACGTCTACACTTAACACATTTATGATCATTATGATTCTCACATGGCCATTGACTTATTATTTATTATATTTGGTTAGATACACCTATCTACAACTTATATAATTATAGTGCCAGTCGATAAGTATAGTAGACCACTTTCCTTTATGTTTTATCTTATCTATACTTTGTGTACATTCTATTGTGAGAGGAAGAAGGAAGAAAAACTAGCAAGAAAACGTTTTAGCCTCCATATCTCTTCTTGTATTCTTAAGTGAGCTTCCTCTTGCGTGTATTGTATGTGTTTTGACATAGTAGCTCAAGCAAGTCCCCCCACCATGCGATTCGTGACATGGTATCAAAACAAGCCATTGAGAGAGGATAGTTTGAAGGTTGAAGTGAAGGAGAAGGAGTAATGTTTTAAGCAAGAAAGTAATTGGTACGAAGCTCTCCTGTTCGCTCTCTCTCTCTCTCTCTCTCTCTCTCTCTCAGATAGTGCTTGTTGTGAGATTTGGTGTGAAAGAATAACGATGTATATTCTATGGACCAACCTTTTAGGGCTATTCTGTTGTGTTTTTGGCCATTTGAGGAAACTACTTATGACTCTAAACTATGATATATTTAGTACTTCAAACCATGATTTAATGGCTACACTATACAAAAAAATGAAAGTGCACAATCCTTGCCACATTACATAATTTTATATAGGTATAATGTTACCAAAATTGGTTCATAATCTCATTCAAATACATGCAAATGAAAATGTTAAAATAGAAGTATAAAGTATCAACAAGATGTAAAACAATCATTTAATCAGTTAATTTTTGAATAGACATTTATGTTTATTCCTATAAAGTTTGCTACCATTTTCTACCCAATACATTTTTCCATTCTATTATAAAGCATGCTGGATTATATTTCCAAGTTCTCTAATACCAAATCTTCAAATTTGTGTTTAATTTGAAGCATGACATAATAATGAAGTAATTCAAACTTTAACTTTTGATGACTCTAACGCATGATGTAATGCAAGGACTAAAAGCTTCCTTGGACTTATTGGTGACCACCACTATCCTATCAGTAGGTATAATTGCATAGCAATGTTCTACTCCATTCATCTCTAACCCCTTAGCTATGTGTTCACCATCTCTAACTCCCTAACCAAATACCTATATGAGGTGTTGTACTATCCTACCATCTCTAACCTTAAACACCTAACCATGATGTAATCAATTATTTAAATCTTCAACTTGTCATATGTACAAAATTGTTGTCAAGAGTTGGTAGAAACAAGCAACACGAATATCTATATTTCCATACAAAGAATCATCAATCCATAGGAACAAAAGCTCATGACATACCCAAGAAAATAGAAAATCCTCACTTGAGACCATGAAATTCTTCTTACTAATCCCTTATTTTCCTTTGATTACATAGAATTTACAATAAAGTGGGCAATGTTTTGGCATCTTTACAACTTGTACAAAGCAAGAGTATCTTTAATATGAAGTTCTTAGAGAACTCCTTGTATGGCATAATAGACACACCATATACCAGATCTAGTAGTTCTTTTGGAATCCTAACACTTTCAACACATGGAGATAACTCTAAGATAAGAGTCTACTCATCTAAAAAGGGCCATGTATGGGCATCTATACATGATCATGGCTGAAATCATAGGAAGAGGTTCCAAGAATAGATAAAGGGTCATTGATTTTAGGGTGATAGCACAAATAACTTATCTTTTAGACTCATTGGGATAAGATATTACATTGATTAGGCCATTAGGGAGACTTGAAGGAATTACAATATGAACAAGGATTATGATTACAATGAACATATCATAAGGAGAACAAATTTCAAACAAAATCTCAATGTAGACACCCTTTATGTGTACTTCTTGGATCCACTACTCCAAATACAACACATAGAACATGAACTTACTTTTACAAAACCAATGCTTGCCCAGATGATTAGATTCTTTAGATCTTGTAGTGATGGAACAAGCCTTTGAGTCCTTTGAGTCCTTTGAGTCTTTAGATCATAATTGCAAGTTAGGATTAAGCACCAATCTCATCCTTCACTCGTTAAAAAGGTAAGTGGACTTAACAAAAATAAATAAATTTCCATTTCAAGTAATCCCAAAGAGGAGCTTTGCAAAGCTTAGCTTCAAACCACACTTATGTACTTTCATATAGTCAACATGCATCCATGAGTGCACATTGTTTTATAAAAAGGTATTCAAAGGTTAATATTTTTTCAAAAGTCTTGACAAGAAGGTGGGAAATAAGAGAAAGAAGAGTCTCAAACCATTGTCAAACTACAAGAGAGCGAGAGAAGGCATCAATGCATCATGCTGGCCCATCTTCTAATCAAAAGAAAGCCTTTACGAATCTTAAATATTTTTCTAAGATTTTCTATAGCTCTTGGTTGTATTGAAAAGCATCACCAGTTATAAGATATGTAAAGCATGGAGCCATCAATCCACTTGTCCAATCTCTCCCACTCATACTAATTTGGCATCACAAGTCCATCTAAGAGATAGACTTATTCTTAATCAAGGTAAGCTCATTGAGGCTCATCTTGATGGTTCTTCTTTGTCTCATGCCTTCCAAGTATCCAAATTACCTTAATAGAGACTCACTAAGGCTTTTAAAAATTGACTTTTAATACCCTAAGCCCCCCATCACATGGGAACTTATTATTGTTGAGATGTTTGCAATCACACCTACTTCAGTCTCTTTGTAAGGAGCAGTGCGGGCTCAGGACCAAAATCCCATATGCACAGTAGGAGAAGTGCTACCATCCAATTTCATATAAAGCATTGTACTTGTTCTCTTTTCTAATGCAATGTCATAGTACTTTTTTCCTTCACTTGTGTAACAATCAGTCATGTCAATGTCTTCATGAACTCACTCTTTCTTTTCCAATCTCCATAGCTTCCGCATCTGCCATGCTTTAGATCCCACATATTTAACATGGTATCAGGGGCATGGAATTGCCTCTCTTGGTTCCTCTCAATCTCACATCTAGATCAAGATCAAAGCATGACTTCATATCTCAACTTTACCTTCACTTGAGCTTTCATGGCAGCCATAGCCAACAACACCCTATCAGCTTGAAGTTCCTATATCTCACTCCATAGATCAAATCTTGGTGCACAGATCGGATGCCGTAAGCACGCGTAGTGAGCGTCAGAAGGTCCCCAAGAACAAAAGAACTCTACTTTTTGCACACAAATCAATGTAGAAGATTTGCACAACATGAACAAGAGACCAATTGGGTGCAATCTCCCCCCATGCCTTGTGTGAGCACTCCACAAAGCATGTATTTTATGTATTAATCATCTTCAAGCTCAAATAATAGCCCAAATTACAAAATAGGACGCTTTTGGCATTTGAGTTTGCTTTTGTGCCAAATAGAAATAAAGCTAAATGGCGGGAACCCAAGAAGTCAGGCATACCCAATACGATGTCCAAATACAAATATCTAAATCATGCGCCCATGCGCTGATGCCAGGAGGCATATTCCACGGTGGATTCCGTGAGGTTTTACGATGGATTCCGTAAACTTTGATGACCGGGGCTCATACACAAAGTGGATTCTTTGTGCGAGAAGTTGATGGGGACGCCTGTCTTTTTCGGGCGTTTCATTAATTTAGTGTGTACATGGGTGATTCCATAGCGGGTGATTCCGCAAAATGCATATTAAATTAATAAACATTTATGAGTTTAGAGTGCGCACTCGTAATAAATTAAGGTTAGGATTTATTTCTAACCAGTTGATTTATTTATGTAGCTGAAGACTGCTAGGTATTCACTTTTGTCGGTTTAATTATATTATTTTACTAACGATTGTGAATGCTTCAGTTGATGTGTAGAGATAGCAGCAGTGGCGGAGGAAAGCATTGGAGGATAGCGAGTATTCGATTTATGGATTATATTTTGATAGGCGCCATGCCTATATTTTGTCATGCCTATTTATTGAGGCATCGATTATTTATTATTATTTTGTATGCGTATGGGCACAACGTTATGTTATTTCTATTTAGACATTGTATTGGGCGTGCCAGACTCTCTGGGCACCATCCATTAGCTTTATTCCTATTTTTGTGTTAAAGCAAACTCAAAAGCTAAAAGCTTGTTATATTTTTGTAAATTGGGCTATTATTGAGCATGAAGATGAAATATACATAAAATACATGCTTTGTGGAGCGCTCACACAAGGCATGGGGGGAGATTGCACCCAATTGGTCTCTTGCTCTTGTCGTTCATGCTTTTTACCTTATAACTTGTGCAAAAAGTAGAGTTCATTGTTCTTGGGGACCTTCCGGCATTCACTACGCGAGCATACAGCGACCGATCTGCGCACCAGTGGTATCAGAGCGGAGCTGAGATCAAGACCTTCCAATCGCTACCCATCTCGTGCGAAGGCGGAGCTCCTGGAACGATCGGGCTCTACGGTCAATCTCGTCACGAACCGTCGATACAGGCAGACTTCTGGCGATCAAGAACCCCTATTTCTGTTATTGGATCGCGAAGGACCAGGCTACAGAGGGGGAGGACCACTCCTACATCTCCTTCATCAAGTCGTGGATAACCAGAGATAAGCTCCATATTTTCCAAATCTAAAAAGCTTAAAACTTCAAAGTTTAAAGCTTTAGTTAATTAAACTTAAACTTAAAAGAAAAATCGAATCGTGGAGAAGGACGGCAGACTGAACAGAAGGCCGAAAATTGCGTCGAGTTTATCCTCTTGTCCTAAAAAATCGATGCCTACTCAGAAGTATTAAGCTTCTTACTTCCATAAGTCCTCTAAGGCAAATCAATCCTGCAAGTCACAATTAACCTGGGTCACACCCAAACAGTCAAGTTCAGCAAGTATCTTCAAGACAAATTTTGCAAGTCAATTAAATTGACTAAGTTATGCAAGTCTACAACTCTGCAACTCTGCAAGTCAGACTAGTCAACTAGAGTCAGAACTGACTTGTGCTCAAAACTCCTAGAAAGACTGTTCTTGCGCAGAAACTCCGAACTGCAAAGTTGTTCATTGGAAGGTACTCTACCCATACACAGGTTTGCTAAAGCATTTTCAGCATACGAAGAAGGATAAAACACAGATTTTTTGAAGATTGTGAAAGCTATACCCAAAAACACATAAGCATTGTATTCCCGAACTTGAGCTACGCTCATCCCGCTAACTTGATTTTGAGTGAGAAAGGTCTTTTTAGTTTTGCAGGATGACGGAACCACATATGGATGATCTTATGGCTGAAGGCGACTTACCTGAGCCTACGATGGAGCAAAAACTGGACTTAATCATGATGCAATTGGAAGAAGAACGAAGGGCTAGGCAAGCATTGCAAGCTCAACTGGAAAATTTACAAAGAGCGTCTACCGACAAAGAAGAACTTCAAGCTGAAGACCTTATTCGACGTACCATCGACGCAACTCTTGAAGCTCAAACCATTCGCAAGGAATCAAAGATAAGTAAAAGAAGTTTCAAATTCCGTACTTTCAATGGCATACGAGAAGGAAAAACTGTTCTAGTATTCATTAGTCAGTTTGATGACTATTTCTATGAAGAAACCTATGCAGAAAAAGATAAAATCAAGTGTGTCACTAATCATTTAGTAGACAGAGCATCTCTTTGGTGGACTGTAGTACGCAAGGGCATAGATTGTCTTGATACTTGTAAGAAGTTGGAAATAGTTAAAATGTTGATAATATGCCATGTCACACTGACATTGGTATATAAGGAGATAAGTTGTAAATTTCCACATCTTTTGGACATATCAATACAATTACAATCTTTCTCTCCCTTCTTGCTCCAAGCTTCCATGGCTTCTTCATCTTTCCTGTCTTTCTCTCTCCAATTCTAGTCTTTCTCTCTCCTCGTCACTCTATTTCCCTCTCTTCCTGCAGTCTTTCTCTCTCCTCTGCAGTCTTTCTCTCTCCTCTTCTTCTCTCCCTAGTTCTCTCTCTGACAAGTGGTATCAAAGCTTCAGTCTTTGATCCATTATTTTCTTCCATTTTCACTCTCATTTTCCTATTTCAAAACCAATTTCAGACAAAAATGGTACAAGACAGTGACTAGTGGAGTGCTGCAGGACAACTACAGTTAGCAGTGACTACATCTGGAGATATCCAAGGTCAGATATGGCGGATAAAGGCTTAAATGGTTGGACGTCACCAAATTTTATGCAAAATTGAAAGTACACAAGTACGGGAGCAGTAGGGGAGTTTCCAAAGCATCTCTGGACCACAAGGACTGCATGCAGAAGCATTAATGGCAGCTTTCTTGGGAGTTTACACCTCTGGACCACAAGGACTGCATGCAGGAGCATTAATGGCAGCTTTCATGAAGACCACACAGACCATGGCAGCCTTTCTTGGAGTCTTAAATGGAACTTGGACCAAAAATGAAGGCAGACAGACAAAGATGGCAGCTCGTTTCCAAATCCCAAGCAAAATTTAGAGGTAAATTTTAAAGGAGGAGTCACAAAGTTGGTGAAGGCTTGGGTTTCAATTAAGGAGAAGATCTTGTTGATTTGGAAGCATGGAGCTCGATCGTGAGAGAGGGTGCATTTCTTGTCTTCCCATGTTTTAGCTTTTTGTAATTAGCACCTCCATCATAGCTGGTAGCTTCTGGATCGTGACTCGAGCTCATTCGGCACGCTTTAGATTTATGAGGGGCAACCCTAGTCGTACTACACTGGTTTTTGTCCCAGTAACGTACTTCCAGCCAGATTTATTCTTCACCGGCGGACATCCATCTCTCTAGTTTTTTTTCCAAGATCTCTTTTCTGCTGAGAGCCTCCTCTTTAACAGCTGCCAATTTCTTATCCATACACTCCAAAAGTCCGAGGCAACAATCTTTTCTTCTGTTGAGTCAGGACCTAGCACCATACGAGCATGCTTCTTCAGCCTTCTTCACGTGATCCATTGAGAGAGCTCCAGAGATACAAATTTCGTTTTCATGAGCTCCTATGACACTCGTAATGTGCTGGAATTCGCCATGTTCTTCTGGAGAAATATCTAAGAGAGTCCACAGTTCGACCAAAGAAGCCCGTAAATCTTGAAGCTGCCGCAGACGCTGCTTTTGCTCCTTAAGTAGAAGTTGCAAGGCCGAGTTCAGTCCAGAAAGAGTCTCGTCTCGCTGATGCTTTTCGATTCACAAGGAGAAGGATCGCCTAGGGTGGGATGCACTTCAGCAACGATCTTCTGAAGTTTGTTCTGTCTTCCATTCAGGGTGAGAGGGATCGCCTAGGGTGGGATGCACTTCAGCAACGATCTTCTGAAGTTTGTTCTGTCTTCCATTCAGGGTGAGAGGGAGTTCCAGAACGAGCTCTCTATTTGCCGGCACCTTGACTCTAGGTATGTGGTGAAGCTCTTAGGGTATTCCTCCCATGGTGAGAAGGTAGATTGCTCGTCTATGACTGCATGTGCAGAACAGAAGTTTGCAAGAAGTGCTGCATCTAGAATGCGACCCTCCTGTCATCCATGGAGATATTAAACCAACTAATGTGCTATTAGATCAGAAATTTTCCCTATCTCGTTTAGGATTCCATTCTCTGAAATCTTCCATCCTGTAGGATTCAGGATTCCATCCTAATTTGGTCCTGTGAAATCTTCATTCCTATAGGATTCAGAATTTCATCTTGATTCCATCATCTGAAATCTTCCTTCCCTCAATGAGCTTCGCAAGGAGTCTCACAAATTGGCACTCTCTACAGTTCGAGCCAGCACTGGTTCACCACACGTCTCCTTGCTAAAGAGGGAAATAGTGAAGCCTCTAACACAGCAGCTCGCAGTGATGAGGTGATCAAATCAGAAGCGCTTCTGTCTCGAATGGTGAAGGTAAGGGAAGGACAGATGATGAAGCCTAAGCAATGATCTGAATAGGAACTTCTCTCACTTCAGCAACGATCTTCTCGAAATCCATGGCAAGAATGTTATAGAGATTTTGGATCGAGTTGGTGCAATTTGATAATTTTTGAAGCCTAGCAGCCTTCTCCTTAACCAAGGATGAAATCACCTGGTTCAATGCTGGTGTACGTGTTGGTGTGGGCCTTGGCTTGGGCATGTGTGTAGGTCTTGGCGTTGGTGTTGGATTGATGATGAGGGCTTACCAGTCAACTACAAGGACTTTTAGAAGGCGATTTCTATAGCCATGGATGTGTTGTGCTTTTTCTGGGGAGTCCAATTGCAACAACGATTGTTTATATTGAGTTTGCTCAATAACCCAACTTAAAAGGATGTGACAGTCTGCTTCAGGTCTTGGCATCCAGCTTGCCATGTTGTTGGCCTGGGCTTTATTTTGTGAGGCCTGGAGGATTGGTTTTAGCTTTTCCAGTTATACATTCTCATCTTTCTGACATTTGAAGTAAGACCATTTACAGCCAAATTCCAATGATGGCTTGTATTCTTTTCAAGTGCACCAAATATCAATGGTAAAATGACCTTTCTATTTTGTTCTACCGAGTTCACAATGTGGTCATTGTTCCACAAAAACAAGGCACGCTCTGCCACCTGGAAATGCGAGCTGTTGAGATAGTGTGCGATCTGTCTGAACAAGGGTATCATGCAGCGCTGGAATTCAGCAGGTTGAGTTGCTTTTAGAATCTCTTCCAGCTCTCCTAAAAACAAGACCTCCTTTTGGCTATTCGTTACTGGCCAATACTCCAACAAACCTCTTAACACAGTATCCGCAAGCTTAAAATCCTTCTCCACAAATTATGTAATACAGTAGGAAAGTTGCTGGTGGTACATAGCAACACACTTTGGCTTGTGAAGAGGGATCAAAGCTCTGACTAAAAACAACTTGTGCTCCTCTTTAAGGGGTAGAGCAAAACCATTGCCCATCAGTCAAGCGTCCATTGTCCAGCTCTGAATCTGAGTACAGCTTCAGCCACTGCATCAACCGCCTGATCTTGCCAACCACACGCTAATGCAGACGTTCAGCCAAACCTATCAGGACCAACAATTTCGGTTAGCATGCCAACATGAAAGGATGCAAAAGCTTAAAGGAACTGTTCGTATGTCCAAACTACTGGAGGGGTGAAATTCTTTTTCCAAGATTGATTATGGCGAACCTTATAGCATTCCAAAGCTTGTTGCACCATTGCTGATAGCTGAAAAGGAAATCAAGATCAGGAGGAACTCTACCAGAGCGATACAAGCATAGTAATCAGCCTCATAGAGCCCAAAAGACTTGAGTCACTTCTTTCTTGACTTGCAATTTCTGAAAATGCTTGTTCCGTCATGTCATGGAGCTTGACATCTAAAGGCCCTTGTTCATTGATACTTGACAACAAAAATTTCTGAAGCTGGCTCACAGAATCCTCTAACTTGCTTTCCGGAAAGTTAATCCAGCTTTCACAGTTATGGAGATGAGAATGTATGACCCTTGAGATAGTTGGGAAGCACAGAGAACTATGTGCTGAGGGCCAAAACAAGGAGCAGTCCAAACAGGGACAGATTTGAAAAAGTTGCTACAGAAATTAGTAGCATCATTCTAACAACAAAGAAACAACTGGAAGTGATACTAGATATCATAAGCTTCGAGTGGAGCCATCAAACGTCTCATTTGGACTCATATTTCTCGAGTTAGAGCCTATTTGGTACCGGCAGTTCACTAGCAGTTTACTGTGGACAGTTCTGGAAATTCTTAAACAGAGAGGGGTATTGCTACTCCTAAATTCAAACCAGGATTTCTACTTGATACTAGACATCCTAACCTTCGAGTCAAGCTATCATACACCTTATTTGGACTTCTATTTTTCAAGGAACAACATATTTCTTCAACTTGACTACAATGGCAGCTGAGAACAATAGTTCCAGCTCTAGTGAACAACGTTGGCTTCAAATACATGCTAAAATGGACAAATTTGGACAAGATTGGTTTCAAACACAGGCTAAAATGGACAAATTTGTACAAGATCAGCTTCAAATACAAGCTAATATTGACAAACTTGTAGCTTCGAATGAACAGTGTATTGCTCTTATAAAGGCATATATGGAAAAAATAGCAAGACCTGAACCAAATGCTTATGCTCATGGCCAGCATCAATATGCTGATGGTACACTTGAATCAAATGTTCATGCTTATGGACAGCATTTATATGCTGATGGTACACACTATGATCCACATGCATCTTATGAATATGAACAGCAACAATATGCAAATGAATATGAGCAGTATGCAAGTACATCTGGACAGCATGTTAATGCTTATAAATATGATGTACCATATTATAGTGCAGAGTATTATCCCATTGAACCTTGGCAGCAGAATGGTTATTATGGTCAGCATGCTTATGCTTATGAGCATCCATCTCTTCAGCAAAATAGTTCTTATGGATGTAACAGAAATGGTTATGCTTATCAATACACTTCTAGCTTTGATCAACAGCAAGCAAGTGATTATGACCAATACAGTGGGATCAATGATCAAAGGCAACATGCTTATGAATGTGAGCAGCAAACTGCAGTGGAAACAACTGCATATGCTCAACCTAATTGTCCCTCTGATGTGCAGCAGGACTATTATCACCATATGCAGTATGGACAGCATGAGCAATATGGTTATGAGTATGGACAGCCATCTGTTGTACATGATGAGCATGGACAGCCATCTGTTGTACATGATGAGCATGGACAGCCATCTGTTATGCATGAGCAGCAAGGTGACTATGAGCAGCATGTCAAAAATATCATAGAGCTGACTAATGGTGATGAACAGGTGTGTAAATTGCTATCTAAAGCTAAACGTGTTAGACACCTTACTAGTGATACAATACGGGAACTGCATGCTGCGGGCTTATGCTATCGTTGTGCTAAGCCACTATCTTGTAATCACCAAGCCACATGTAGGGCAAAGTCTGCCAAAATAATCTTGCTATTTGAATATTATGATGTAAATGATGAAGAACATCTTGTTGAAGACCATTCTGGTATGAGTCCACAACAAGAAGTTCAGTTCAAGAAGGCAGATTATGGACAGCGTGTGGACTTGGAAGACCATCATGCAATGGAGACTTTGTTAGTGAGTACTATCATGATGATCATGTTTCCAGCAGTATTTGATTTCGATCTTATGAAAGTTACTCCTATGCATGGCAAAGATACAACTTTTCCTTTTGATCCGGGAGGCTACAGGCTGATTTTGACCTCCTGTATAGATTAGTACTACTATTGAGTATTAGGTAATCTTTTCCTTTATCCCTTGTAATGTTGTACAGAGTAGTACTCTGTTTTATCCATCTCCTCTTTAGCTTGTTTCTAGGTTTGTTTTTGAGGACAAAAACTTTTGGGAAGGGATGGATTGTAAGAAGTTGGAAATAGTTAAAATGTTGATAATATGCCATGTCACACTGACATTGGTATATAAGGAGATAAGTTGTAAATTTCCACATCTTTTGGACATATCAATACAATTACAATCTTTCTCTCCCTTCTTGCTCCAAGCTTCCATGGCTTCTTCATCTTTCCTGTCTTTCTCTCTCCAATTCTAGTCTTTCTCTCTCCTCGTCACTCTATTTCCCTCTCTTCCTGCAGTCTTTCTCTCTCCTCTGCAGTCTTTCTCTCTCCTCTTCTTCTCTCCCTAGTTCTCTCTCTGACAATACTTGGGAGAATTTCAAGAAGAAGTTCATGCAGAATTTCCTTCCACCACAATTTCATGAGAAAGCTATTAAGCAATGGGATCTTCTTCAGTAACGGGATCGTGAGCCTTTACCTCAGTATAGAGAGCATTTTTGGAATGCATTACTCCAGTTGCGCATGCTTGAAGACGTACCTAAAGCGACACACAAGCGCAAGTATATGTCTGGACTCCTTGGGCATTACTATGCTGAAGTTAACATTTTCAAGCCTGCTACTCTTGAAGATGCCATTTCACTAGCTCACGACACTGAAGATAAGCTACGAGGTAGAAACAGACATCCACAGCAATTTCAAGCCAATGGTAACTATGGATCTAAACAATTCAATTCCAATTTTAGAAGATTTAATCCAGGTCGTTTCTCTTCATCATCTTTCCGCAAAAATTGGGCAAAACCACATGCATTACCATCCAATCTCAATCAAAACCCTAAGCCTATTCCACAGCCAAATCCTAATGTACCTAGACTTCCCGCCATTGCAAACAATGTAACCAAAGCCAAGCCAATAGTATGCTATAAATGCCACCAGCCTGGACATCTAGCAGCAAATTGTCATTCAAAGAAGCCACCTGCCCATATCAACTACCTTGGAGCAATGGACAAAGACGAACATGAAGATATGCCTGACTTCACTGAAGATGAGGACGACACTACTACTACTTCCGATACTTTACTAGGTATGCCTACTCCACATTCTTTATTGACTATGAAATGTTTGGTGCATGGAAAGGAAAAGACTATTTTGCATGATGACGGTAGTACTCATGATTTTATTTCAGCAAAATTAGTAAAGGAATTGAAATTACACACTGTACCTACGCATTATCGCATCAAAGCTGCATTCTTAGGCACTAGGTATAATGGTACACAGGAAGTGCAAGACTTAGAGATTCAAATTGGTCAATACACTGAAAGAAGAAAATTTCTAGCTGTTCCATGACAGTCGAGTGACATTATTTTAGGTATGCCTTGGCGTCACCAGCATAACCCAGATATAGACTATTCCACACACTCAATGAATATTAATTTTCAAGGAAAATCTATTACATTATATGATATGCATGCATCTAATGTTTTTCCACTGCTTTCGCATACTCAAGCTAAACGTGCATTACGCAAGAGTAGTAAATATTATCTCATTTGGGTGAATGAATTGCAAGTAAAAGAAAGTCATATGCACCCTAGGCATAAAGAATTTCTTGCATATTTTAAGGACTGTTTTGTAGAAGACCTACCACCTGGTTTACCTCCTTCACGTCCAGAAGACCATAAGATAGATTTGATTCCTGGCACACAACCACCTTGCAAAGCACCATATAGGCATAACCAGATAGAGCAAAAAGAAATTCAGAGTCAAGTTGAGGAATTACTAAATAGAGGATTGATTTGACCTAGCAGTTCTCCATTCGGTGCACCTATTCTGTTAGTCAAGAAAAAGAATAATACCTATCGTATGTGCATTGACTATCAAGCTTTAAATAAGATCACTGTAAAGAATAGGTATCCTATTCCTAGAGTTGATGACCTTATGGACAAACTCCAAGGATCTGCTATATTTAGTAAAATAGACCTTAAGTCTGGTTATCATTAGGTGAGACTATACAAGTTTGACATATTCAAGACTGCATTTAGAACACAGTTTGGTCATTACGAATTTTTAGTGATGCCATTTGGATTGACTAATGCACCTGCTACGTTTAGTAGAGTGATGAACCGTATATTTCTGAAATATCAGTATTGTGTAATTGTCTTCTTTGATGATATTTTGGTGTTTAGTCAAAATGAGAAAGAACATTATGAGCATTTGTCATTGGTTTTTCAGTTATTGAAAGAAAATCAACTGTATGCAAATCCTGAAAAGAGTGAATTCTTTAAAACAGAAATTGAGTATTTAGGTCATATTGTATCATCTGATGGAATTAAAGTTGATCCTAAGAAAATTGATGCAATATTGAATTGGCCTATATCTAAAAATGTGCATGAGTTACGCTCATTCCTTGGTCTTGCTAGTTTTTATAGGAAGTTTGTACGTAATTTTTCATTGCTTGCTTTACCATTAACCAAACTTCTGAAGAAAGGAATTGTTTATCATTGGTCCGAAAATCAACAGAAATCCTTTGACTTACTGAAACATGCATTAACCCATGCCCCTGTCCTACAGTTGCCTGACTTTAATAGACCATTCTTTCTAGTAGTGACCGATGCTAGTGGATCAGGAATAGGAGCTGTACTTATGCAAGACAATCATCCTATAGCCTATTCTAGTTGTAAGCTGAAACCTTCTGAACTGAAATATTCCACATATGACAAAGAACTATTAGCAGTTGTACAAGCATTAAGACAGTGGAAACACTACTTAATGGGTTCAGAATTTATGATTAAGACCGATCAGCAAAGTATTAGACATTTACTTAGCCAACCTCAAATCTCTGACCGACATATCAATGGGCCTCTTTTATTCAAAGTTTTCATCCTTTCATTCAATACCAACATGGAAAAGAAAATGTAGTGGCTGATGCATTGAGTAGAAGACCTGCCATTCATAATATTTTTGTTATATCTTTTGATTCTTTGATTGCTATAAAAGATACATATCATCAAGATATTACTTTTCATGCTGATTGGAATAAATTAGTTCAAAATAATTTGATTCCTATTGATTCGTAGTCATGTAATGATGGATTTATGTTTTATGAAAAGAGATTGTGTGTTACAATTCCATTCCGATCTTTTGTTTTGAATGAAATTCATTGTCCCCCATATCAAGGTCATAGAGGTATCATATCTACCTTACGTATATTAACTGAAAATTTTTATTAGCCGCATATGGATGCTGATGTATCTAACTTTGTTTCTGAATGTTTGATTTGTCAAAGAGTTAAGAGACATCATGGTAAATAGTATGGATTACTTATGCCTTTGTCTATTCCATCTAAACCTTGGGAACAAATTTCTATGGATTTCATTACTAGTTTACCTAATACTAAATCTAACCATGATATGATTTGGACAGTTGTAGATAGATTTAGTAAACAAGCATATTTCATTCCATGTAAGAAAACTTTAACAGCATCACAAGCAGCACAATTGTTTTTGAAAACTGTTTTTACTAACCATGGATTGCCAAAAGTTATTATTTCAGATCGTGATTCTAGATTTTGTAACAACTTTTGGATTACTCTGTTTACTAACCTAGGCACAAAGATTGATTTCTCATCTGCATTTCATCCAGAAACTAATGGACAAATAGAAGCCACTAACATCACAATTCTAGATCTTTTACGTGCATATACTATTTCTAAACCTCAGACATGGGACACACATTTGAATTTATTACAGTTTGCATATAACAATACACCACACACATCTACAAAGAAAGCACCGTTTGAAGTCATTTATGGATATAGATTATCTACACCTGTTGCATCTTTGTCAAATAGAATTCAAACTGCTGATGATATTGCTAATATGCATAACACTATTTTTGATGAGGTTAAAGATATGATTGCCAAAGCCCAGCAATCATATACCAAACAAGCCAACAAGAAAAGACAAGCAATGAATTTCAAAGTTGGTGATTATGTTTGGCTGAGAATAGAAAAACGTAGATTACAAAGTGTAGATAGACACCCAGTTGTCAAATTAGCCCCTAGATTCTATGGACCATTTAGGATCATTCATAAAATTAATGATAATGCATTCAAGTTAGAATTACCATCTCATTGGAAAATTCACAACACATTTCACATTAGTTTATTGAGACCATTTAGAGGCCAATTACCTATACACCCTGTTTATGAAAACCCACCTTTATTAGAGGAAGAGACTGAAATACTTGAACCAGAAGCTATTATAGACACTGACTTTATGACCACTAGAACTGGCCGAAGGTATTCTAGATATCTAGTTAAATTTAAGAACCATCCTGTAGAGGAAGCACAATGGATGCACGCTAGAGACTTAAATGCTTTCCCCACTCTGTTAGCTCCACATTGAGCTAATAGCAATTGAGGTCAATTGCTATCCCACCCCGGGGGTATGATGCCAAGAGGCATATTCCACGGTGGATTCCGTGCCACGATGGATTCCGTGAGGTTTTACGGTGGATTCCGTAAACTTTGATGATCGGGGCTCATACACAAAGTGGATTCTTTGTGCGAGAAGTTGATGGGGACGCTTGTCTTTTTCGGGCGTTTCATTAATTTAGTGTGTACATGGGTGATTCCATAGCGGGTGATTCCGCAAAATGCATATTAAATTAATAAACATTTATGAGTTTAGAGTGCGCACTCGTAATAAATTAAGGTTAGGATTTATTTCTAACCAGTTGATTTATTTATGTAGCTGAAGACTGCTAGGTATTCACTTTTGTCGGTTTAATTATATTATTTTACTAACGATTGTGAATGCTTCAGTTGATGTGTAGAGATAGCAGCAGTGGCGGAGGAAAGCATTGGAGGATAGCGAGTATTCGATTTATGGATTATATTTTGATAGGCGCCATGCCTATATTTTGTCATGCCTATTTATTGAGGCATCGATTATTTATTATTATTTTGTATGCGTATGGGCACAACGTTATGTTATTTCTATTTAGACATTGTATTGGGCGTGCCAGACTCTCTGGGCACCATCCATTAGCTTTATTCCTATTTTTGTGTTAAAGCAAACTCAAAAGCTAAAAGCTTGTTATATTTTTGTAAATTGGGCTATTATTGAGCATGAAGATGAAATATACATAAAATACATGCTTTGTGGAGCGCTCACACAAGGCATGGGGGGAGATTGCACCCAATTGGTCTAACTTGTGCAAAAAGTAGAGTTCATTGTTCTTGGGGACCTTCCGGCATTCACTACGCGAGCATACAGCGACCGATCTGCGCACCATGCACATACAAAAATAATAAATAAATATCAAATGCCTTGATAAATAGGCGTGACAAAATATAGGCGCAATGGTTAATCCTACCCCACACTCCTTAGAGGGAGTCCCTATAGTCATGGCCTAGGCTGCAATATTGGCACTTACTTTGCCACCTTGACATTGTGATTGTACCAGTAAGTTTTGATTTCATGACCATTCCTCAGGTATATTTCATAGTACTTGTCCTTCCTCTTAGTTTTAGAAAGACCTAAATCTTTTAGCTTCTACTTAATCTTCTTATCCAACTTACTATCCTCTATCTTTTTCTTGATTTTCTCCTTTGTCTTCTTCTTGCTCCTGGATGAACCTAATTTATTCCTCTTCTCCATGTGGTCCTTCTTGCTAGAATCTTCATCATTTGAATCACTAGAGTCATCTTCCAATTTGGAACTTGGATCACTATCCTCATCTCAGTATCACCTTCTCATCCTAAATTTGAATATGAGGCTGAATCTGAATTTGAGGAATCATCATCTTTGTAGGTCTTTGATTGAGAAGTACCAAGCCTTCTCTCCACCCTCATAGCATCTCTTATCATGGTAGCAAGTGTATCATTTTGACCAATCTCCACATTAGTAATTGGATTCTTGATTTACCCCTCAAACCCTTAATAAAATAAGTAATATGCATCTCTACTAATGGTGAATTTGTGTAGCGTCCAACTTATTAATAAGAAATTTCTTGAATTTTTGAGCATAATCTTCAACCAACATATTCTTCTACTTGATATTCTTAATCTTTTGCAAGATGTCTCCAAGAGTTTTATCCTTTCTAAACCTCCCTAAAAAATAGTCCTTAATACATCATATGTGTTAAATGCTGCCATGCCATAATTGCTAAACCAGTCCATGGCTTTTCCTTGCAATGCTACAAATTGTTGCTTCTTAACTTGATCTCCATAAATTTGATTAAACCCACTTGCTATCCATTGTGTCTCAAACTAAGCTAGATGGCAATCAATATCTTCCTTCTTTTTTCCTAAAAAATTAGAAGCTCTCAACTTTGGGTTAACAAGCTAAGTTGGATTCATTATATTTTGCTATTTAGGCTTCCTCAAGGGTGGTAAAGGGTTAAACTTTAGAGATAGCTTTGATAAATCTCTTGCACTCCGTAATAGGACTGTCCTCCCAAGTACTATATGTTGCAATCTTACAAGTGCATGTCTAGAAGGAGTATCCTAGTCTTTAGGTGACAGTATTGTTTCCTCATTATGTGACAAACTTGGTAGGCTTGGAGGAGTTGGAGATTTTGTAGAGGCACCAGGAGAATGGTATATTGTTGCAACAATTGTTGCAGAGGTACCCACATCCTCATAGTTCTGCCTTTTATATGTGAAATGTTAGGCTGTCTAATTCTCCTCCTTCTCCTCTATTATTCATCATTGCATCCTGCTACTATTGTCTTACCAATTCTTTGCTTAATTCTTGAGATTTGCTCCTTGTTAAAATAGGACTTGACAAATATGGATATTTTTTTGACATATATGATGCCCATGAAGGGCACCATGCACCTCTTCAATGCCATTACTATCTTGGAGTCCTGCAACTAATTTATGTAGCAATTCCTTTTGGTCTTGATGCCTAAATCATGAGAATTATACCCATGAAATTGGTAGGATCAGCAAAGTGTTATGGGATACTGTAACCAAACAGAAATCAAATTGACATAAACCTACCAATATAGACAACTTCTTAAACCAATTTACCATTATATTAATAATTTAATATTTAGGACTGATATGCAAATGTAAAATGCACATTATAATCATTCACATAGCATTGCTTTCCTAAAAAATACCAATTGGATTACTCTCATCATGATCATTCTTGAATAGAAAACTTATCACAAACAACATTTGTTTTCAAGAGACAAGTATAGAATGAAAGAATCAAACATAAGAAACCCTGTGTGGGGATTGTCTTGAAGATTTTGGCATTTTTCCATCACTAACGATGTGAAAAATACCATTGGAATACACAAGATAGGCATGACCTTTCAGGTAAAGTCATTTGACATTTCAAGGTCACTTTACACATATTGACTCTAGGTGCCTATATGCATACAAGTACTAACGTGAAAACTACTAAGGTGGATGATGCAATTGGAGCCCTAACAGGACTCAACCATATGCTTAGAAATACAAAAAATCCACTCTAGATAGCTCAATGTCATGCCTTATGGTCAAGAAAATCCTCTTGTAGATCCGATTTCAATATTACATGCAAGCATATTCTCATTTTTCCATCCTAGGACTAAGTTCCCCTTATAAATTTCAAACTCATTCTCTTCCTAATGCTTTTATGCATGAAAGGATTTCTTGTGTCACTTAAAATGAATTGAAGCCTTAATCATTTCCTATATCTTAGGTTTTGATTGTGGAACATATTGACAACAATATTGATATTGTTGACCATATCCTAACTACTTTTCTATTGATAAAAATTGGTAGTATATAATATTTACAAGGGTCCTTTCCTTGAATTTCTAGAGAAGTGTGAGACCATGATGTAATGATGTGCTTAAAGCTTCAACATTTAATGACATTGACTTATGATTTAAATAAGATACTTAAATCTTCCTCGAATTTATAATTATCTACCACCATCCTACTGGTAGTAATATAATTCTTGCTAGTACTTATCTCTATCCTAGTAGTAACCATCTTTATCTTAGGGTAGCTACCTCTGTTCTACTAGTTGCTACCACTACTTATTGGTAGCTATGTTTGTCCTATGGTAGCTACCTCTATCATACTAATAGCTACCTCTATTCCATTATTAGCTATTATTGTCCTAGTTAGAATATTTTTCTATTTAATAAGAAAACTATCCTTTCTTAGTAGGAAATATTTATCGCTATCCTTCAACTAGCTACATATAGGATAGTTGTAGTGACCACTATCCTAGGTTTAGCTACCTTATTGGAACCTATCATCATGTTTTTATTGCTAGCTATCACTATTCTATGCTAGCTACCATGATGCCTCAAGGGATTCACCACATATAGACCCTCTATATCATATGCATTCAAGGCTTATTTAAAAAAACCCTAATCTGTGAGATTTTCTAAATAAAATACACCTCTTTTTTGTTCAATCAACAAATAACCATTCTATATGTAAGAAAAGTATGGAAAGGATATTTTGAAAATATTGAAATATCAAGCTTAATATAGGACTTGACACTCATGAACCTTTGTGACCTTTTTGCATTCATATCACTCACATTGTTGATACATGCATTGACATATGCTTCCAATGATAATTTACAATCAAACATTAGCTAGTTCACCTACTCTAGTTATAGGTTTAGTCATCTTTCTATCTAATGTGTTCAGACTATGGACCACTTGGATATCACGCATGTTATACTCTCTCTTTATCTTGTAGGTTGTTATAGTGTGTAAGAAGAAGAAGAATAAAGATTAGGGTTTTCATCTTCCTATCTTGTGTGCATTCCCTATGTGTTGTTTGTCTTGCAAGAGCTCTCTCTCTCTCTCTCTCTCTCTCTCTCTCTCTCTCTCTCTCTCTCTCTCTCTCTCTCTCTCTCTCTCTCTCTCTCTCTCTCTCTCTCTCTCTCTCTCTCTCTCTCTCTCTCTCTCTCTCTCTCTCTATTCATGGTGTTAGAGAAACATCCATGTGAGGAGATGTGAGTTGCAACAAGCACAAGAGTCTACAAGGAAGCCTTGATGTGGAGCATACCTGTGGAGATCTCTCTTATAAGATCTCTAATTGAAAATATGTCTTTGTGAACTAAGAGTGCTTGAGGGATACAACAGATATCCAATTTAAATATCTAGTATGTGGTTGGATTCACATTTTGAGCATATCTCAACCTCCAAAGAGTTAGAGACTGTTTGTGTACCGATTTGGCAAGGTTCAAGAACCTTGGAAAGCTTGTCATTATGTAAATACATTGCACGTATTGGATGTGGCAAAAAATATTTGCAAATTATCAAAGATTACATGTGTTGCTCAAGGTATGTATTAGCTTTTCATTAGTATTTTAGACAACACGATTGGGCATCTACAGGATGTAGATAGTTGTGCAAAATGATGAAATAATATGGTTAAGAAGTTTGGTATAGATAACAAAGCCAAAAATTTAGAGTTGAAGTCCAAGTTAAACAATATCGAGCTTGGAAATCTATCTATCGATGACTATGCATTGAAGAATAAGAGGATTGCTGAAGCTCTTGAATCTATTAAAGTGTAGGTTGATGATGATGATATAGTGGCTACATTTTTGGATGGTTTGGACAAGGAATACAAGCAGTTCCAAAGCTCCATAAACACAAAGAGACACCATCCTTGATTTTGAAAATACAATATCTATTTTGATATTAGAAAATAAAAACTTGGGTCTTGATGTATCCTTGTCACAAACCAAGAACAGTTCAAAACAAGTGCTTTACTCTAACATAAGTAGAGAGGCAGACATGCTGATAGAGGTTGTGGTAGTAGCCATTATGGGAAAATTCAGGGACAATCTCAAGAATCATAAGAACACTCACCTACATGTAGTAGAGACCAATCTTGAGGTAAGGGGAGCCATAGATGATATGGTAGATATGACATGTGTTATGATGATTAAAAAATGCTATAATCATGGTTAGAAAGGTCATATTGCATATGATTGTCCAGAAAAGAGAAGAGGTGAAAATAATAGAAATGGGAGGAGATAGGATCATAAGTTGTTGCAAAAGGAAAGCATATGGGAAGAATGCTTACCTTGGATCTAATATATTAGGGTTGAAAACTTCTATGTTTGCACATGATGCAAGAGTTGTGGCTAATATTGACGTTTGGCATAAACCTATTGGCCATATAAATGTGCAATGGTTGAAGAATATGCAGTCACGTGAAATTGTGATGGGATTTTCTAAGTTCAAAGTGATTGATATACAAAAAGTTTTTGAAGCATGCCAATTTGGAAAATAGATAAGGCATACATTTCCTTTGATAAACATGTAAGAAGCACATACTTGATATTGTAAATTTGTATACATGGGATCCTACAAATATTTCATCAATGGTTGGATGTAAGTAATATGAAGTAGATACTACATCGATGGTTGGATCTAAGTATTATAAACTAAATCTTCTACTCTTAATCTTACACAACAATTTTAAAAATGCTATTTTTTCAATGGTTATCCACCACAATTGCCATCTTTCCAAGGTGATTTAGACCATATGATAGTATTTTTTCTTATAATTTCCCTTTTAATGATGATCATACAAGGAACCTATGGGTAGTGTATTTCATGAAGGAGAAAGGGAGATGTCTTCTCACTTTCAATGGTTTAAAAAATTGGTTAAGAAACAAAAATAAAGTGTTATTGTTAGATTAAATACTTGAGGTCAAATGGAGGGGAAGAGTACCTCTCAAATGAATTCATTAATTTTTTAAAATAGGATGAAATGTAGAAGTAGTTAACATGTAGGTATGCTTCCAACAAAAGAAGG
Source organism: Lygodium microphyllum (assembly GCF_053477565.2). Lineage (NCBI taxonomy): Eukaryota > Viridiplantae > Streptophyta > Polypodiopsida > Schizaeales > Lygodiaceae > Lygodium > Lygodium microphyllum. The sequence continues at coordinate 65,262,039 of NC_141161.1, forward strand.
TGTTGAAAGAAAGAACACGATGAAATATAGAGGTAGTTAACATGTATATATACTCCACAAAGAAAAAGGTGTTGCTGAAAGAAAGAACATGCAGATTGTAGAAATTGCACAAGCCTTGATGTCTAAAAAGTACATGTCTCATTATTATTGGGTTGAGACTTATCTCTATGGTGATGTATATTATGAACATGGCTGCCACCATTGCATTGTTGAGAGCTGGATTTTGAGGCCCATTTTAAGATCACAAAAGTGGTCCAAGAGGCATAAAGGAGCAAATTTTCATGGAAAATGAAACCAACCTGGATCAATAAGTTGGAGTTTTCCTAGATAGATTTTGAGGCCATGAACCCAATGCGAGTCTCCATTTGTCAATTAGAGGTCATTTGGCCCCCCATTTAATCCTTGCAAGGTTTCATGTTTTAAAGCGACTATTGGATTCAAGATCCGGAAAGTGCGTGACAAAGGCTAGGTTGAGAGATTTCGATGCTATGAAGCCAATGTCTAGTCCTTCATGATTTCAAGCTCATTTGGCCCTTCGTCTAGGCCGAAACCACTTTCAAGTAGTGTGAACATGAAAAAATTGAATTGGTTCACTTTTAATAAGCTAAGGGCGGCTTAACAAAAAACGTTTTTTCTCACGTGAAGAGGGGGGTTGCAAAATTTTTTGTGCCCCCTCAAATCCATTGATTTCCTGATTTTGTAACTATTGGAGATGAGAGGAATGGTCTAGGGGTTGAGATGAGGAAAATTTTTGCCCAATTTCACCATAGACCATGTGCAAAATGGTTCATTGAATCAAAATCTTTGATTTTAGTCTTTCTCTCTCCTCTCTCTCTCAGTACTTGTTTCCATGGCTGATTCCATGTGACAGGTGTGGGCTGAGATAAAAGATTTTGAACATCAGACGATGTTGAAGAATTATGAAGTGTAGACCAATGGTCAGAGAGGTGTCAGCGGCCATGGATGAGCATCAATGGCTTCATAAGCATGAGATACATATGGATTTTTATGTAGTTTTATTCGTAAGTGGGATTTTTCTCGTAGTTTTATGATGGAGTTTTGGTTTCATGTGGTTGAAAATGGTTGCTATTGCTTGTGAATGATTTTTCTTATCAAAAAATATTTGAAAAACAATAAGTATTAATTGTTTAATAATTTTGTGCTAACACGTAAAACCTGCAAAATGCAATTTTATTATAAATCATGAGTTTTATGGGTTTTGTGGTATCATATCATGTTCCTATGGCATGAAATGGTGAATAATGACAAATCTTATTGTTTCTAATCATTTTACATCAAGAAAATAAGAAATATGTATAAAATAAATCATAAAAAACTAAAAAAATGTTTTCATATAAAATATAGATTTTATGTGCCAAAAAATTACAAAAAATCATAAATGTGTTTATGGATCTATGCTGGGCCTAGGGCGTGAGGTTTACCCTCAGCTTAGCCCCATTTCCATGTTGTAGTGCATGATTTATTGCTTTTGGGACAAGCAAATGACATGAAAATACTCTCTACACCTATCACCGCAAGCATAACATTAAACGATAGGGAGGGGAGGGGTCATGAGTGTTGAATATGGGTTGAAAACTGATTTTATAATGCACTTTACACATAGGACATGTTTATTTTAAAAGTTAAAGGGCCAAGTAGCACGAATGTGATCGGTGCAGTCCCCTATGCAACAAAGTAAATATACTAGTAGTATAAAAATCATGAAAAGAATTGGATATGCACATTCATGTTGCTGATTTGATTAAATGAATTGTTTGTGCATTTGTGGGCATTCACTTTTGCATTGCATTCCATGTACATGGTATCAAACAAGTATTAGCTCTTGGATTGCATAGCACATAGTTTCCTAAATGTTGACTCATGTTGAGAGTATGAGAAGTTCCAAGATGTAGGTTTAGTACACTTGTCTCTTTGGGGATCGATTCAATGAGAATTATACTTCATCTCCTAGAAAAAATTTGATAAAGAGAGGACTACATGTCGTATGTGTTATATGTCTAAACGGCACATCTTGGGGCCCAACCTCGAGGTGTAGGAGAGTCGTAGTGGGCCACCATAGTTAGCTGAGGGGTGCTCCTTGTGTATGTGCTACAAGGTGCTAGGTACCATTATGTTTGGGTACTCCTTATGAGGAGTCGAGAAGGGATTTTTTGGACTATGAACTGTACAAACACATGTATAAGTTAGATTAGAGAGCATATTATCCATACACTTGACGTGAGGCCATGGGGTATTTTTGGTTGAGCATCGAGGCCCAACTAGCCAATGTCGAGCCCATTTTTGATCCTGACAATTGCATGATATGATACTAGAAGAGACATTTACTAGCAAGAAACTAGATATGTCACATGTTAAAGTGTTTGGATGCATTACATATGTACACGTTCTTAATGAGCTAAGAAAGATGTTGGATCTTAAAGTTGAAAAGTGTAGATATGTTGGCTATTCAGTTGAGAAAAAGTGCTATAGATATTACAATCCGATTACACATAAGATGCAATTGAGTAGAGATGTGGCATTTGATGAGATGAGTTGGTATACTATTGAAAATGAGATTGTATAGACGATGTAAAAGGAAAGGTGATTATAGAAAATATAGGCCCATAGTCATAGACATTGAGTGGGACATAAAAGTTCTCTTCTACTAGGTCCACTAAGAGACCATGTAGTGGTAGGTTGTGTGCAAATAATACTTTAACAAGTATAGAAAATATATCAAAAGAAGAAAAAGAAAAAGAATTTCAGCCACTTAGTGTGTTAGATATTTTGCAAGTTATTCACATGTAGATGGTGAGTCTAATGGCTCAAATTAGAGTATGGGTGAGTACCTTGGATTCCTTTGTTTGTACACCCAATATGAGGGAAGCTGATATTGATGTTGCTCACCATTATGTATATATGAAAAATGTTATAAAATCAATTCATCCTGTTTGTTTTGAGGAATTTATTGGTCATGTTGAGTGCTGATTTTAAATTCGAATTTCAAGTGCAAAAGTGGTATGAGACCTATAAAAGAGGTAGTCTTAGTGAGCTAGAGTTTCCTAAATGAACTTTGACACTAGAATTCAACACAAGTGTCCATTTATCAATCAGAGTCCATTTGACCCCCCATTTGATGGTTGCAAGGTCTGGCATTATGAAGTAACTACTAGATCCTAAAGTCAGAAAGCATGTGGCGAGACCATGGTAATAGACTTTGATGCCAAAAAATCACCATCCAATTAGATCATAATTCTGAAGTCGTTTATCCCTCCATCTAGGCTGAGACCACTTTATGGTCAATTGTGAACATGTAAAATTGGAACTAGATAGTTTGGTAGTTAAAGCTTGACCATGATTAAGAAGGCCAAGCTTCATAAAAATCACATGCGGGGGGATGTTTTTTTTTGTGCCTCTTCTTCCCCATTAAAAAATAAATTTTGGTGCATGTTGCTATCTTCTTCTTGCTCGAACCATGAGATTTCACAATTCTTCACTCTCTGATGTTTTAGTTTTCACAAAAAATGATGTGGTAAATGAAATGATTTGTTTTGAGTCTTTCTCTCTCCTCTTTGTTCCTTCTTTATATGGCTATGTATGAGAGAGAGAGAGGGGGGACTGATTTGATGAATCAACGACGAACAATAATTCGAAAGTGTAATGACACATAGATTGGGTAATTTGGATGTGTTAATGGTTGGAAAATAGCACCATCAACTCCACTTTCTCAAAATACGAGGCATTGTCAAGCGTTTTTGTGAAAACTAAAAACCCCTAGATAAACTTTAGATAAGTTGGATTTTTACTAGCTTAGTTGTTTGTGTGACTTTTTTTTGTTATTTTGTAGTTGAATTTTTTGTGTTTAGCTCAAGAATTAATTTTTAATGTTTTTTGGATTTTAAAGTGTGAAAATTTGATAGCCTTGGTGTTTTGGACAGGTTGGAGCTAGAATTTGCTAGTAGTTGCCGAACATTTTGCAATTGGTATAATTTTTTGCCTAGACTCTTACACATCACAGGGATTATGGGTTCACGAGCATTTCACATTACACTTTTTGGATACACTGCACTCGGGGGTCATCTCCTAATTTTATCAATTACTTCCATGCCATGCGTTGGGTATTGTACGTTTTGCACCATGGTTGAGCACTAGCATGGCATGACACCTGCTGAGGCTATATGCAATAAATCTTAGTTGCATGCACACTTGAGAGGGCACCTTCATTGTGCACACATTTTTTCTTGTATGCATGAGAGCTAGATTTTTCATCATCGAGTTAAGAACTTTTGGTTGAGTGGGAAAGGTGGTTGGGTGAGTTTGAGGGTCGTGAATGATGCCCCCAATTGTGAGATGGCTTATTTTGTTGGTCAATATCAGGAGGACCAAATTTTGTTAAGAATGAATGTGAGATTTTGGGGGGGTGAAGCGGAGTACAACATTTCCTTGTTGAGTGATGAGAGGTGAAGTTAAGGATTTAATCTAACCAAGGAACTGGGTTTGCATCTTACATGACTGGGCATATGTAGATAGGCTAGCCAATATTTTTTCTAGTGCACACATCTTTTTGTGTGGGGCATCACTTGTTTGGTTGCATAGCATAGATTCAACGTTGCATAATTTCTCCAATCATGTTTGTTTGAGCATGGAGTTTATTCTCAATGGCATATTTTTGCTAGGACACATCGCATCAAATTGGAAACAAGTATATTAAAAACATTTTCTTGAGCTGGGATTCCATGAGTCAAAATCAAATCAAGAGGAAAGGAAGTTTTTGGGATAGTCATTTGGAATCATAATAGCAAGATGTCATTACATCTTGCAATTTATGAGGGGTTATGAGGAGTTGGTAGAAGTATCTTTTTGAAGTGTCCAAAAAAATTAGTGTGGAAGCTATTGATAAAGGTGGAGTTTTGTCCGTGTACATTACATTAGTCTATGGACATTGGATTGTTAAAAGGTCCGAGAAAAGAAAGATGAAAATGACAAAGTTCAATGCTCCTTGGCTTAAGCTATGAAGATCTAGAGTATTTGCAATCCTTATTTTCTACAATTGTAGATGCTATACATTGGATAGAAAAAGGGGAGAAGTCTATACTATCTTCATGCACAAGAATACAAAGAATTTTTGAGAGAAGAGGGGAGTTTTCTAGAAGGGTTGGAAGCCATCAGCAACAATTGAGTTTATGGTGGAATATGTGGCATTATCAGATCAAATTATGAGGCATCATCATCAAATTGTTGAAGAGATGAAGTTAATGGTTCTCAACATGAGAGACGACAGTATATCTCATATAAGTTTTGGTCTTATTCTCATAGAACAATTCTAGATCTAGATTTATGGAGTAGTCTTTCAGTGGAGTTTATTAAGAGGGTTAAGGAAGCTTCCAATGGGTGCTATGGTGTGCAAGACTTGGAAGGAATACGTAAGCTTCTATGGCAATGCTCAAATTTGCTATAAGACCACCCCAAATAGAATCATGGTGCTTGGCAGTTATACCAGAAATGAAGGAAATGGTTGTTGATGATGCTGCTCTTAACAAATGGCATTGTTTGTCTCTTCTTGCACTTGCTACGAAGCATAACATGAAACCATTAAGCTCAATTGGTTTCAAAATTCTTGACAATAGTTTCTTCTTTGACTACAATCTTGTAATCGGGATTTGTAGTGCATTGACCCGAAATAGTGAAGTATGTGTTCAGAAATAACAAAGAATGGATAATTACTGAACAAATGGAAGGCTTCAAGTTTTTTGTCAATGAACTGACATTTTGTCATCCAAATATATATAGGCAATATTGTCAAGATCCTGACATGAAGGTTTGTAGATACGGCATCTTGTTATTTTGAAAAAACTTCAAATAAAGCGAACATGGAAGGCGGAAAAACAAACGGAAAAGCTAAAAAACTTTAAGTTTTTTAAGCCTATAGGCTTTCCTTTTCTCTACAATAAAGCTTTTAAGCCTTATAAAAAAGCTTTTAATGAACTGAAAATCTTATAAACTTTAAACAATGAACATCCTAAGAGCTTCCAAAGCAAAAGCACAATGTGTACCAGAAGGAAAAACCTATATAAGAAAGAGAGAAAGAAGTAGTATGGGCCCTTGCCTTGCTATTCAAAATTGTTCTCTTGAGAGAGAATAGAGAGGAGGGTCCCATACAAGAGTATGAATATTTGTGAGTGTTGGTTGAACCTTGTGAAAGTTTGGAGGCTGAAGAGTTGAAGTATTGTGTATCAAATATCAAAGAGATATGAAGTGGTATTTGTTTCTAGACTCAAGATTTTCCTGTTTTGATGTTTATTGGTGCTCTACCTTGAGTTTTATTTTAGAAGTACTTGAGGCTACAAGAAGCATATTTTGTTGTTTTGTTTCATGTGTTGGCTGTGTAGTGTTTGTGAGACATTTAAAATTTTCATTTTGTGTTGAACATTGCAAAGTCAATTCCCTAAATGGCACTCCTTATGGTCTCATTGTTGGGCTGTGTAAGAGACTTGTCTTTGAAAACTGCTTGCAAAACATCTCTTTTTTGGTGCCCCTACTATTGAGGAGTGCTAAATTTGACTTTGTCTTGGTTTTTTGATTTGGTTGTGACGAAGACTTAGACTTCTTGTGATTGTTGATTGGTTGAGATGGCTGATAATTTTCCTAAGTTCAGTGGTGATCAAACTGAGGATCCCCAAAGATTTTAGAAAAAATTGAGTTATGTTGTTTAATCCAAAGAGAAATGAACCCCAAAGATAAACTTTAGATTCTTATGTATCAATTGTAGGGAGAAGCACAAAATTGGTTGGTTGAATTTGAGAGAAGCCTAAAATTGAAAAGACCTTCATAGAAGTTGGATTATGAAACCATTAGAATTACTTTTCTATCTAGGTATAAGAAAAGAGAAATTGAGAGTGAGATTTGGGAAAGAATAGAAACTTGTGTGCAAAAATAGGATCAATATGTTGAGGACTTTGCTAGGGAGTTTGAAAGGTTGTAGAAATGATGGAGTTTGACATTGCTAGAAGGTGAGATTGCCCTAGGTATGTTGAAAATTTTATATTCTATGAATGGGTTAAAATCAAAAGAGTAGAGAGCAAAATTAGAGGTTAAGAACCCTCAAACCTTTGAGGAGGCAATGATGAAGATAGAAAAATATCAAGAGAAGAAAACCAAGAGGAAAAAAGAGTTAGGAATAAATTTGGGGTTTGAAGAACCAGGGGAGAGGTTGAGTTCAATGAGAGTTGAGAGAAAAGTTTTTGAGGAGAAGAGAGTTAGTTATGCCTATCCTGAGAGAGGCTTACTATATTCTCTATTTAGGAGAGATGAGTTGGCATGATGAATCAATCAAAGTCTGTGAGAAGAAAATCCTTAGGGTAGTTAAAGAAAAAAATACTTGTTTGAATGAATATGATTGAAGTGAAGAATCTAGGAGTGTGAGCTTGTATCCTTTGACTACTCGTTTGAATCAAGTGATTAGTGACTTATCTGATGAGGAAATATTGACTAATATTTCTTTGGAGCTTGAGGGTTATGAAGGCGAGTTTTTGATAGATAGAGATGAATCAGAGATGGAGTTGAGTCTTAGGGAAGATAGGGAGAGACCATAATGTTTTAAGAGTCAAGATATTTCATGTTCTTTGGGGGATGATGAGAGTTGAGAAAGCTTTGATATTTATGATGAAGAAAGGAGTGATGATAGTTCTGATAGTTTTGAGAGTGTTGAAGAGAGCAATGCCAATTTAGAAAGTGAGCTTATTTGCCTTGATAGTAGTGAGGAAATAGATGGATCTGATTGTATGAGAGAAGAAGAGAGTATTGAGGAGGACTTTTTGAGTTTTTAAGAAGATTATAAGGGGGAAGGCTTAGAAATCAGAAGAATTAATAATGAAGTTAAGAATTTAGATTTGTTGCCTGATGAGATTGTTGTGGTTGAGTATGGTAGTGAGTTTCTAAATGTAGGTACTGATCAAGAGAGTATTGAGGTTATGGACTCTGGCTCTTTTTGTGATGGTGTTGTTGTTGTTGACTCTGGTGAGTCTTGTGAAATGGTTGTTAATGGTTTGAATAGCTCTGGAAAGGATTTTGTTTTTGAAGTTGCTAATGTTGTTTTTTAGTAGACTTGATCTCATGCTTTTTGATGTTTGTGTGGATGATTTTATGGTTAATTTAGGAAACAAAGATGAAGAGAAAACTTCATCTGATAGTCTTTCAATTTCTTTAAGTTCTTCTAGAGAGTTTGATGTTTGTGGTGAGTCTGATTGGCGTTTTGAGGATCATGAGAGTGACATTGATGAGAGTATGAGAGGAAATTTGAGTAAGGCTATGAAAAGAATTGAAATATTGAGGGGGGAGAGGTTAAAATTAGGGACATGGAGTTGGAAGGTGTTTTGAGGTGGTAGTTGGAGGTTCGGTAGTTGAGGATTCTTTGGTTGAGATGTATGACCCAAACTTATTGCATTGTGAAGATAGTAGTTATGATGTTGTAGACATGGAAGCTTCTTCAATTTTTTGTGAAGTTATGAGATTATTCGTAAGGGGTGTGAAAGACTCAATGGAGTCATGTATTATTGATGAGTTACGATGTGTGGTTGGGTGCCTTGGAATGACCACTTGTGTTGATATGTTTGGTGCTTGTGTTAGAGTTGACTCCTTTTGATATTGTGATTGATTTGGATATTGAGGTGGGAGATCCTTACGCAATATATTTTGAAGAAGTTGTTCATGATTGCATAGATAAGTCTCTGGATGAGTTATAGTTTGGCAACAAAGAAAGGGTCAAACCTTTATTTGGAAACTCTAGAAGTAACATGTTTTCTCTTAAGGAGGATAGATTAGATTTGAAGATCTTGGAGGATATATGTGTTTTCCTTTAATGATGAGGATTGCCCCAAAAACTTTGATGATTTTGATGAGAATTTCATGGATAGTTTTTGTTTACCTATAGAGGATTGCTAGTAAGAGATGTGACATTGAATTTCTTTGATTTTGAGTTTGTTGAGAAGATTGTGAATAGATCATTGGGCTCAATTTTTTATTAGCTCATAAATGTTGCATTATTTTATGAAAACTACTGCTATGCATAATTTTTTGCAGAGTAGGGGGAGGGCTAAATATGTAAAGTGTTTTTGTGAAAACTAAAAACCCCTAGAAAAATTGTAGGTAAGTTGGATTTCTATTAGCTTAGTTATTTGCGTGACTATTTTTTTTCTTATTTTGTAGTTGGATTTTTTGTGTTTATCTTAGGAATTGTTTTTGTCTTTTTGTTTGGATGTTTGAATGTGGTAATTTGATAGCCTTGGTTGAGATTGGAGTTTTTTTGGACAAGTTGGATTTGTTGCCTAAACTCCTGCACGTCACAAGGATTATGGGTTCACGAGCACTTCTTCACATTACACTTGTCAAATACACTGCACTTGGGGGCCATCTCCTGATTTTATTAATTACTTCTATGCCATGGGTTGGGTTGTTGCAGGTTTGCACCATCATTGAGCACTAACATGGGATAAAGCCCACTGTAGCTATAAGTAGTAAATCTTGGTTGCACATGCACTTGAGAGGGCACCTTCATTGTGCATGCAATATTTCTTACATGCACGCGAGCTCCGATTTCCATCACCGAATTAGGAATCTCTAGTTGAGTGGGAAAGGTGGTTGGGTGAGTTTGAGGGTCATGAAGGATGCCAATTATGAGATGGGTTATTTTCTTGGTCAATGATCAGGAGGACCACATTTTGTTGAGAGTGAATGTGAGATTTTGGGGGGAGTAGAGTACAACATTTCCTTGCTGAGTGATGAGAGGTGAAGTTAAGTATTTAAACTAATCAAGGAACTATGTTTGCATCTTGCATGATGCAGGAGCACACGTAGACATGCTAGGCACTATTTTTGTAACGTGTCCACTAGTATCATCCAGGACATGTCTTAGTAGTCCATCGGAAAGAATGTCTAGAAAGCTCCGCCCGGCACTCCCATGGAATGTTACAGGATTTGTGATCTAGGTTTTCCCGCGTCTGCCACGTAGCGGAAGTATCCTGGCCATTCCCACTTAAGATCGATCGGAATTAG